>NW_007726487.1:285222-286089 GCF_000696425.1 Galeopterus variegatus | reverse complement strand
TGAAGAGAAAACAAACAAACAAAAAGGCTATCTACAACCTAAGGAACCAACAAACACAGAAAACAAACAGTAAATCAGAAAGCAAGGAACAAAAGACACCTAAGACAACCAAACAACAATCAATAAAATGCTAGGAATAAATCAACACCTTTCAATAATAACTCTTAATGTAAAAGGCTTAAATTTCCCAATCAAAAGACACTGACTGGCTGACTGGATTAAAAAGGACCCAACTATATGCTGCCTTCAAGAGACCCACTTCACCCATAGAGACTCACATAGACTAAGAGTGAAAGGATGGAAAGAGATTTACCATGCAAACAGAAAAGAAAAACGAGCTGGAGTAGCTATTCTTATATGTGACAAAATAGACTTTAAACTAAAAACCATAAAAAGAGGGCCGGCCCGGTGGCGCACTCGGTAGAGTGCAGCGCTCCTGCTGAGGGTTCGGATCCCATATAGAGACCAGTCCGCTCACTGGTTGAGCGCGTTGCGGGTGCGACACCGAGGGTTGCGATCCTGTTGCCGGTCGCAGTACGGACACAACACCGAGGGTTGCGATCCCGTTACCGGTCACGAAAAAAGACAAAAAGGAAAAAAAAACCATAAAAAGAGACAATGAGGGACACTACATAATGATAAAAGGACTGATCCATCAAGAAGAAATAACAATCATAAATATGTATGCACCCAATGTTGGAGCGGCCAGATTTATAAAACAATCTCTATTAGACATAAAGAAGGAAATAGACACTAATACCATAATAGTAGAGGACCTGAACACCACACTGTCAATACTGGACAGATCATCTAGGCAAAGAATCAACAGAGAAAACACAAGATCTTAACAATACTCTAGACCAATCG
>NW_007726487.1:283019-284191 GCF_000696425.1 Galeopterus variegatus | reverse complement strand
ATCAAAAATGGAAAAAACTAACCAGACATTTATATGGAATAACAAAAGACCACGCATAGACAAAACAACGCTGAGCAAAAAATATAAAGCTGGAGGCATACCACTACCTGACTTTAAAGTATACTACAAAGCTGTATGGTACTGGCATAAAAACAGACACACAGATCAATGGAATAGAATAGAAATCCAGAAATCAACCCACACACCTACAGCCATCTGATCTTTGACAAAGGCACCAAGCCTATACACTGGGGAAGAGCCTGCCTCTTTAGCAAATGGTACTGGGAGAACTGGATATCAATATGCAGGAGAATGGAACTATACCCATACCTTTCACCATACACTAAAGTCAACTCAAAATGGATTAAAGAATTAAATATACACCCTGAAACAATAAAACTTCTTAAAGAAAACATAGTAGAAACACTTCAGGAAGTAGAACTGGACACAGACTTCATGAATACGACCCCAAAAGCATGGACAACCAAAGGAAAAATAAACAAATGGGATTATATCAAACTAAAGAGCTTCTGCACAGCAAAAGAAACAATTAACAGAGTTAAAAGACAACCAACAGAGTGGGAGAAAATATTTGCAAAATATACATCTGACAAAGGATTAATATCCAGAATAACAAGAAACTGAAACAACTTTACAAGAAAAAAACAAGCAACCCAATTAAAAAATGGGCAAAAGAGCTAAGTAGGCAATGGCCAACAGACATATGAAAAGATGCTCAACATCACTCAGCATCCGGGAAATGCAAATCAAAACTACACTGAGATACCATCTCACCCCAGTTAGGATGGCTAAAATCCAAAAGACTCTGAACGATAAATGCTGGCGAGGTTGCGGAGAAAAAGGAACTCTCATACATTGTTGGTGGGACTGCAAAATGGTGCAGCCTCTATGGAAAATGGTGTGGAGGTTCCTCAAACAATTGCAGATAGATCTGCCATATGACCGAGCTATCCCACTGCTGGGAATATACCCAGAGGAATGGAAATCATCAAGTCAAAGGTATGCCTGTTCCCCAATGTTCATGCAGCACTCTTTACAATAGCCCGGAGTTGGAACCAGCCCAAATGTCCATCATCAGATGAGTGGATACCGAAAATGTAGTATATCTACACAATGGAATACTGCTCAGGTATAAAAAAGTATGAAATACT
>NW_007726487.1:249908-282439 GCF_000696425.1 Galeopterus variegatus | reverse complement strand
AAAAAAAAAAAAAAAAAAAAAAAAAAAAAAAAAAAAAAAACCCCGGGGGGGGGGGGGAGAAGACATAACGACTACAATTCCTTGAAGTTGGTAGGACAAGCAAACAGAAAGGACATTGTTGGGTGGGAGGGGGAGGAGGGAGGAAGGTTTCAGTAATGGGCAACAATAATCAACCACATTGTATATCGGAAAATAAATAAATAAATAAATAAATTAATAAAAATATTTGTTTGCTCTCAGGGAATATAAGTCAAATTTAAATTTTCATCGAAATTTAGGTAGTTTTTAGGTTTCGAATCGATCATATTCTAAAAGTGCAGTAATAACTTAAACTTTAAACTAAGAATTCCTTTACCATGAATGATCATTGTATTCTGCAAGGATACCTATACTGGTGAAATTTTCATCCTGTTCAAAGGCTCCCTTGCCCCCTCCAAAATTTTAAAGTTATGCTTTATTTTTTTTTGCAGGTTTGCATGCATCCCCACAATGTTCTGTCTGATGTAGTGAACTATACACTTTGGTTAATGGAGTGTTCACATGCCTCAGGATGCTGCCATGCTACCATGTTTTTCTCAATTTGCTTCTCATTTCGGGCTGTCTTGGAGCTCTTTGACCGCTATGATGGTCTTCGTCGTCTGGTGAACTTGGTGAGGTTCTTTCAATGGCTTTCTTGCTAGGAGTGAGGTTCTGCTTGTCTTGGCTGCCTTTAGCAACATACCATTGAAGAGACGAAGCTCCTTCTGATTGGAGCAGTTTTGCTATTACTCTTTGTGTGAAATCTTTTTTCTCCCTTTATTCACAAGTTTCTCTTCCTCTTTAGTGGTTAGAGGACTCTGCCATCGTAGACTTGCCTTGGATACAGTAATCTTATGGGGGGAATTGTTTTAATCTTGATATTTCCACAGACAATGGCTCTATTCCTGTATATCTTTTAACATGATTCAAAGCTGTCATTTTTCAATATGGGTTTAGTGTTTTGCTTTTATATGGTTACTGTTAGCATGTTGTATACATAGATACACTTTGATATTTGTAATCTTGTTGAGCATAAAAGCTTTCTGAAATCTTTTTCCTCTTTTTTATTCTTTTACTTTTCTCTTTCCTGTTCTCTCTCCCTCCTCCCCACTTCCTCCCCATTCTTTTGCCTTTTTCTTAATAGATCAGTACTTTGGAGATCCTAAATCTGGAAGATCAGGGTGCACTTCTGAGTGATGATGAAATATTTGCTAGCCGCCAAACTGGGAAACATACCTGCATGGCCTTGCGCAAGTACTTTGAGGCTCACCTGGCCATTAAATTGGAACAAGTGAAGCAGTCCCTTCAGAGGACTGAGGGTGGCATTCTTGTCCACCCTCAACCCCCGTACAAGGTGAGAGGATCTTGTCTTAAAAGGGAAAGTTCTGTTAACACTGTAGTATCTGAGGCCTGAAACTCACATTAGATCAGTGGAATCTCTGTGATGTACGTTGTTGGATTATAATTGCCCTATATGGAGGCAGAACAATTGAGAATGGATGTAATAGGTGAATTTCAAGGACTTATTTTCCTTCCAATTGTAAGTTGCTACTTTTGGGGGATATTAGAACTAAAAGATAAACTGAAGTGTACGTAAAAAAAGCTTGCTTTTATGAAAAAGTGCTAGGTATTCTTCCTCCTGTGCGGAATTTTTTTTCCTGAATGTGTGTGTGTGTGTGTGTGTGTGTGTGTGTGTGTGTGTGTGTGTGTGTGTGTGTGACTCCACTTTTCTATCATCTGGACCTTATCTATATGTTCTGGGACAAAGGTCAGTATCTGCATGTTTTAAAAATCACAAACTGAAAAGAAATCAATTACATGGTGCTTTTCTTAAGCTGTGAAATATATACACAAAATAAACTTTTGTTATCTTTCTGGGTAAACTATATTGTGAGTCTAGTTACAAATAGAAGATTAAACATTATATAATCATTATTTCACATACGGGATGACTCAAGAATTGTGGAATTTGAAAGCTATTGTTACTTAGGTTTATTATTAAAACCTGTTGGTCAGTGAGCTGTGCTTAAGAAGATAGCAAGCAGATGATAGAGTTATATATAATAATAATATGTATTTCTCCTTATAGGCATGTTCATATACTCATGAACAGATTGTGGAAATGATGGAGTTTTTGATAGAATATGGCCCAGCACAGCTATATTGGGAACCAGCTGAAGTCTTCCTCAAACTTTCTTGTGTGCAACTCTTGTTGCAGCTTATTTCTATTGCCTGCAATTGGAAGACCTATTATGCAAGGTGGGACCAGAGAAAGGTTTCAAATGAAGTTCGATCCTGCTTTTTGCTAAAGTTGGTGTTGGTTTTCCCATGGTGTATACTCAACAAACATTTGTTGAATTGAATTGAAATTTTGGACTTGAATTTGAGAAACTAGATTAAGCATGAAAATAGTATTTTTAATTTAAAGGGTATTTCATATATATGGTCTTGGTATTGTAAATATTGCTCCATAAGCAGGGATCAACATGTATACTCTCAGAGAAGTTACATAATTTACATGGGTACAGCTGCAGAGCTGGGGTTTAGGTCCAGTCTTAAGGCTGGAGTCCAGTATTCTTTGGTACTTAGACTTTAAATGTCTTGCTACTGCTTGACAATCATATATAATATTTAGTTTACTTTCACATAAAACTGTCTTTTTGCTTTTAGAATTGAACATGCTGTTATGATTTTCACAATTAAAGGCAGTCAGGGCAGAGTAGGATGAGGATCAGAAAACGGCAGCTGATATAATCAGGAGGTTGGATGGATTCTATTTAAGAATGATGATGGGCCGGCCCGGTGGCGCACTGCTACAGTGTGCCGCTTGGGAGCGCGGCGGCGCTCCCGCCGAGGGTTCGGATCCCACATACAGACCGGCCGCTCACTGGCTGAGCGAGGTGCGGGAGCAACACCGAGGGTTGCGATCCCGTTGCCGGTCCCGGTCCGGTACGGGCGCGACACTGAGGGTTGCGATCCGTTGCCGGTCCCGAAAAAAAGACAAAAAGGAAAAAAAAAAAAAAGAATGATGTAAAAAGAATTTAAACTGTATTTAGGAAAAGATAGGGGTCTGAAGAGGAGATAGTAACAAAGTTTATAAACAGCAGATCTTGATCTTCTTTCCGTATTCACCCAGTGCCATAAAGATAAGAGTGGCTTATTTAGGATGAATGTAGCTTGTTTACGAAACCCCAGGTTATTAAATCCCCAGATCTTGATCTTCTTTCCGTATTCACCCAGTGCCATAAAGATAAGAGTGGCTTATTTAGGGTGAATGTAGCTTGTTTACGAAACCCCAGGTTATTAAATCCAGTGGGGTGCTTTTGGAGCAGTTGTCCTCAAACTTTCTTAGGACCCCTTTACCATGTTAAAAATTGAGAACTCTAAAGAAATTTTGTTTTTATGTTATCTGTTGATATGTACTGTGTTAGAAATGAAAACTGAGAAAAATGTAAAAATATTTATGAATTTATTTAAAAATAATGTGAACCCATTACATGTTAGCATTTTTTATGAAAAATTTCCAAAATAAAACAAGGTGATTTTTAGCAAGTTCTTAAAAATGTCTGGCTTAATACCTTATATCTGCTTCTATATTCAATCTTTTGTGACATCACACATCACATACCCTCTGGAAGACTCCACTATACACTCATGAAAGAATTAGAGAGAGAAAGGAAAATAATATCTTAGTATTACTGTGAAAATAGTTTCTATTTATCAGGACCTTTGAAAGGATGTCAGAGACCCCAGGGGTTTCCTGACCACTGTATAATAGTATTGAAAAGAACTAGGTTATTACCTTTACTTGGAGAACTGCTTAAAAGACAGGGAAAGCTCAAAAGATAACTAGGAAGGGTATAAATACATTTTTTTTGACTAGTAAATTCATGTTTGGATTATTGAAAACATGTCCTTCATTTAAAAAGTTTTTAAAAAATTTTCCCTCCACTCCCTTAAGTATTTATAAAAATAAAATTAATAAATGCTTGTTTCTGCTTTAGAATATACAGAACCTCAGAACCATAGAAAAATATTCTCCCAGTCTTTTATCCATACCGTATGTAAATATACATAATCAAGATTATACTTAGTCAAATTCATCTTTTTTATGGAATATTTCAAAATATAGAAAATGTGGAGAATAGCATAACAACTACTTATACCCAACTTTAACGAGGTTGGGGTGTTGCTGTGTTTGACTCTTCCTCTGCTCCTTTCCTTTTCGTGCTTCTCCAGTGACCAATCTTCTGAATTTGGAGTATATTCTCTTCATTTATGGTTTTATAATATACATATCTGTGTGTCCATAAACAATAATATATTACTACTTTGTGTGTTTTTAAATTATGTATTTTTCTTTATGCATCTTTTGCAGCTTACTTTTTTAACCCTTATGTTTTTGAAATTTATACATGTTAATATTTATTTAAACTGCTGTATTTTTATACTGTAGTTTATCAGTTCCCCTACTGATGGGCTTTTAGTGTTTTTGGTGGTTTTATGGGTTTTGTTTGTTTGTTTTCTGTTAAATACATGGTACCATGAACCTCCCTTTAGAGTTTCTCTTGAGGATGTGATGTGTTAAACCTAAGTTGTGGGGTGTCTGCATTTTACCTTTATTGGATGTTGACAAATTCCTTGTAAAGTGATCATACCATTTTCTTCTCCCAGTGGCAGTGTAGGGGAGCCTTACTTTCTGTATCTTCTTGCCAATACTTGGTGTTATGTGTTATCAGGTTTTTAATTTTATATCTTATATCTTCTATTTCATTAATGTTGTATTTTGAGCCCATTTCCCCATCTTTTAGAGTTCTTTGAAAATGATTGTCAGTGGCTGCAGAGTTGTTTATCATATGAGTGTACTGTGATTTAACACATATATTCCTCTTGTCTGTATGGGTTTTCTAATTCTTTTGCTATTTTAAATGATGTGGCAATGGACGTAATGATGCATAAATACTTGTTAGTACTTCTGAATATTTCTCTAGAACAGATTGGTAGAGGTGAATTTCCTGCACCAAAGATTATGAACATTTTAAGAATCTTATTTCATATTTCCAGATTACTTTTTAGAAAGAGTGTTCTAATTTCTACTCCCACCAAAAGTTTGAGAGCATTTCTCTCTCTATTTTTTTTTTTTCTCCTTTTTGTCTTTTTCCGTGTCCAGCAACGGATCGCAACCCTCAGTGTCACCCCTGTACCAGACCGGGACCAGCAACGGGATTGCAACCCTCGGCGTTGCTCCCGCGCCTCGCTCAGCCAGCGAGCAGGAACTGGTCTGTATGTGGGATCCGAGCCCTCGGCGGGAGCGCCGCCGCACTTCCCAAGTGGCGCACTATAGCAGTGCGCCACCAGGCCGGCCCGAGCATTTCTCTCTATATATCCTCACCAGCATTAGGGATTATTCTTTGTTTTTAATCTTAGAAGTTTGATAGAAAAAACTTTATTCCTATTTTTTTTGGAAGAATTGTTGTGGTGACTTGTAAATCCTCTCTTGATGCCATGGCTAGGCATAGAGCCACACAGGTAGCGGTTCTGATCTATTGTTCTCTCTCTCCTTTTTATTTTTTTTTAATTGGTACTGTTTTCTTGTGTCTGTATTCTAGTTTCTTTTTGACTAATTATTCTTCATGTCCAGGAATGATACTGTGCGGTTTGCTTTGGATGTCCTGGCTATTCTCACTGTGGTGCCAAAAATCCAGCTGCAGTTGGCAGAATCAGTGGACGTGCTGGATGAGGCTGGCTCTACTGTCTCCACTGTAGGTAGGTTGCACCTTGTCATTTTTGTTGTCTCTTGGTTTGGATTTGTTTTCCTTTGCTATTCTGGTTGTGTTACTTACCTGGCCTAATTTAGGTATTAGAGCAGAATGTAGTAGAGGAGTGTTCTTTTTTTTTATTTGTAAAGAAAATGAAACTTGCTCACAGTTTCAGAGGCTGGGTGGTGACAGTGACCCAGGGGTCTCACATTGCAAGATGGTGGAAGCAGAGAGATTGACCTCCTCATTCACTGTCCTTTTAAAGCCCTCAGAACCACACCCCTGACCACCATTTTTAATCCATTCATTACCTCATCGTCCTGCAATCTAATCATCTCTTTAGGGCCCCACCTTTCAATTACCATAATAGGATTTTGCACCCTCAGCAGTTAACAATGGGGATTAAGCTTCAGTGAGGTTGGAGAGGCATCCAGTCTACAGCATTCTGCCCCTGACCTCCCAAACTCCTTTTCACACACAGATACATTCATTTCATCCCCAAAGTCTTAACTTGTTTCAACTCAAAAGTCCAAAGTTCAGAATCCCACCTGTGAAATCAAAAACAAGTTATCTGTATCCAGATACACAGTGGGACAAACATAGAGTATATATTCCCATTCAAAAAGGGAGAAATTGGCCAAAAGAAAGGTATGACAGGACCCAAAGAAGTCCGAAACCCAGCAGGGCAGACAGTAAATTTTATAGCTGGAGAATCATGTACCTTGACTCCATGTTCAATGTCCTCTGCACACTGTTGTGAGGGTTGGGCCTCCAAGTCCTCAGGCAGCTCTGCTTCTATGGCTTTCCTAGTCTGAGGCGGTGCTTTGGCTCTCGCAGGCTGGCCTTGCACACTGGTAGCTCCACAAGCCTGTCTGGGGTCTCCAGTCCCACTCTTATGGCTCCCCTAGTCATGGTGCTGATGGGGTTTCGGTGCTGTAACCCTGATCCCACATTTCCTCTTGGCATTGCTCTTACAAAGACACTATGTGGTGAATCCGCCTCTGTGACAGATCTCTTAGGGCCCCAGGCTTTTCCATACACCCTTTGAAATAAGGGCGGAGGTTCACAAGCTTTTACAGTTCTGGCAGCCTGCAGGCCTGCAGACCTAACACCACGTGGATTGGAGGGTTCTTTATCCCTTCTAAATAGTGCCATACAGTTTCATATAAGGGAGTTGTGTTAGTAAACTGAAGTTTTCTAAGTGGTACAGGTATTTCTGCTATAATGGTACATGTGCATTCCTGAAAACCTTATACTCTGCAGTCTTGAATGGAAAATAACGTTTATAGGAAAAATGGGTTGGATCAGACAGTAAAAAACTTAAGCAACTATGTAACCTGAATACTGAAAACAACCCGATAATTGGCAAGATGCTCTAAGCGGTTAGAAACTATCATACACACAAAAAGAAGATAGACTTTGTTGAAAATATACTTTACTAAGAGCAGGGTTGCTGAGGGTGCTGCTGAGGTGAACATGGGAAGTAGTGTGACTGGCCATGGGTCCTCAGGTGTACTACACTGGGAGAAAGCCAAAGTGCAGGTGCTTGTTTTTAATTTTCTTAATATAAAGTGGAAGAGGTTCCTGCTGCCACAATAGCAGCCATGGTGAGGGCTTTTTTCTTTCCTGTGGTAGGTTTTTATTTATTCCCAATATTTTTGCTCCCCTTATCTAGGAAAAATTGCACATGCTCCTTAGTGACTTCCACACAATATATCATTCTATTTAATAACTGCCTATGAGGTGTTGCATCATAAAGATACATTATAGTAGAACTGATTGTATTTTATACAAACATTGCTTGCATGTTTTTAAAAAGTGAGGTAGTTTTTTTTTTTTTTAGTAGAACAAAATGAATAGAACTTCAAATTTTGACTCCGGAATAACCATTAAAGTTGGCCATAAGTTTTATGAGGAATGTTATAACTTCTTTTTTCCCCAATAGGTATCAGCATTATTTTGGGAGTGGCTGAGGGTGAGTTCTTTATTCACGATGCCGAAATTCAGAAGTCAGCACTTCAAATTATCATCAATTGTGTGTGTGGCCCGGATAACCGAATATCCAGTATTGGCAAATTTATCTCTGGAACTCCTCGGAGAAAGCTGCCTCAGACCCCCAAAAGCAGTGAGCACACCCTGGCCAAGATGTGGAATGTGGTCCAGTCCAATAATGGCATCAAGGTGCTCCTGTCCTTATTGTCCATCAAGATGCCCATCACAGATGCAGACCAGATCCGAGCCCTGGCCTGCAAGGCCCTGGTGGGCTTGTCTCGCAGTAGCACTGTCCGGCAGATCATCAGCAAACTGCCCCTTTTCAGCAGCTGCCAGATCCAGCAGCTGATGAAGGAGCCTGTGCTGCAGGACAAGCGCAGTGACCATGTCAAGTTCTGCAAGTATGCAGCTGAGCTCATTGAACGGGTCTCAGGAAAACCACTTCTCATTGGCACTGATGTGTCTCTGGCACGGCTGCAGAAAGCAGATGTTGTTGCCCAGTCCAGAATCTCCTTCCCTGAGAAAGAGTTGCTTCTGTTGATACGAAACCATCTCATTTCCAAAGGGCTTGGAGAAACAGCAACCGTGCTGACGAAAGAGGCTGACCTGCCCATGACTGCTGCCACCCATTCTTCTGCCTTCACCCCAGTCACTGCTGCTGCTTCTCCTGTCTCTCTTCCCCGAACCCCTCGTATTGCCAATGGCATTGCAACTCGACTGGGCAGCCATGCTGCCGTGGGTGCCTCTGCTCCTTCTGCCCCCACTGCCCATCCTCAGCCACGGCCCCCTCAGGGTTCACTAGCTCTGCCTGGCCCATCTTTTGCAGGCAACTCCCCTTTGATTGGTAGGATCAGTTTTATCAGAGAGAGGCCATCACCCTGCAATGGCAGGAAAATCAGAGTGTTGCGGCAGAAGTCAGACCATGGAGCCTACAGCCAAAGCCCAGCCATAAAAAAGCAGTTGGACAGACATCTTCCTTCCCCACCTACGCTGGACAGTATCATCACAGAATATCTTAGAGAGCAACACGCTCGTTGCAAGAACCCAGTTGCCACCTGCCCACCTTTCTCTCTCTTTACACCTCACCAATGTCCTGAGCCAAAACAGAGGCGGCAAGCGCCAATAAACTTTACCTCAAGGCTAAACCGCAGGGCGTCATTTCCAAAGTATGGAGGGGTGGATGGCGGATGCTTTGATAGGCATCTTATCTTTAGCAGGTAAGAAGAGGCCCCCTCATTCCCTGGGAATCGGAATGATTTTTCTGTTTAAATCAAAGTGTTTGGGCAGTATCAGCATAGAGTGATTAGTCCAGAAAGCAGTTTGGCCCAAAATACCACTGATTGTCACTTCTGTGTAATACTTGAACAATGTAACTATACCATCTTTTGTCAATCATGATTTCCTTGTGTGATTGATGGTAGTATGTTGATATGATGTTCTTACCACAATTAGTATGTTTTCTAGAACCCATGCAACACACTGTTCCTGACTAGGCTCCCAAACTTGTTTTTGTGCTTGTTGAAGTTGCCTCCCATTCTGGTTCTTAGAAATCTTACATAAAGATTGTGGGATCACAGGTTTTAAACATAGGAATTAGTATTGTTTAAATTTATAAGTGGAGGTCCTTTTCTCTTAAAATGAAAATGAACCACTGAAGCTAACTGATTTTGGAAGAACCCATTGGAAATATAAATGCTGTTTTTTCTTTCATCCTTCTAGCAAAGTTTGCTTTTTCTGAGAATGTTTGCACATTCTTTGTCTCTGATTTGCTGGGTTTTTTTCCCCCTTAGATTCCGCCCTATTTCAGTGTTCCGGGAAGCCAATGAAGATGAGAGTGGCTTCACCTGCTGTGCATTCTCAGCACGGGAGCGGTTCCTGATGCTTGGCACCTGCACGGGGCAGTTGAAGCTCTATAATGTGTTTAGTGGTCAGGAGGAGGCCAGCTATAACTGTCACAATTCAGCCATCACACACCTTGAACCTTCCAGGGTAAGAGTCCCTTCCTAGGATGCTCTCAGTCATTCTTCTAAGATGGGTTGTGAACTAGAGTAAAGGAGGCTCACCTTTACTGGGCTTTGTTTTTAAGAGTCCTCAACTAAAAAGTTTAATTGAGGTTGACTCATATTTCGATGGAAACTGAGAAATATGTCCAAGTATTAAGAAAAGAGGAACTATCTTTGACATCTCTCCAGGACCCCCACCCCCTTTGGAATTGTATTTTTGTTACTATAGGTTGGGCATACCTAAATCAAAAATCAGAAATCCAGAATACTCCAAAATTAAAGATTTTTGAATGCTCACATGATGCTCTGAGGAAATACTCATTGGAGCATTTTGGATTTTCAGATTAGGAATGCTCAACCAGTATGTATTTGGCAAATATTCAGAGATCTGAAAAAATTTGAAAAAAGGAATCCAAAACACTTCTGGAGTTAAACATTTCAATAAGGGATGTTCAACCTATTGTTCAACAGGAGATAATATTCCCTTAAACTTAGTTATTTTCTAGGACACTACAAGTACATGTATTTAAATCTTAGTGGCTTCTGTCCATTTCTTGGTTTCTGGAAGTTTTTCTATTTTCTCTTTAATCCAACAGCATTTTTTTAATGCATGTATTATTAAATGCTAATGGCAGATGGTGACATCTGTGTATATTTAAAACACATGGTTATCCACCTTGGGTCTCCTCCTTTTAGGACGGGTCCTTGCTGCTGACATCTGCTACTTGGAGCCAGCCTTTGTCTGCACTATGGGGAATGAAATCAGTATTTGACATGAAGTATGTATCTGCTTTTGCAACCTAGTCTCTGTGTTTTATTTACCTAATTTATAACCCCCTTCCTCCAGTTCTTAGGCTGGAAGCCTTTGGGGAAAAGAGGAATGCTGTGAATTATTGCTAACTTCTCCCTTCCTCACCTAAGGCTTATATTTAATAAGATTTTATCTTTCTTAATTCCTGTATATTCTTACATGGTATGTACATTCTCATAAAGCAGCAAGACCCTTCACTAACCCAAAATGGAACATCCACGTATTTTCTCATGTTTACATATAACAGTTGCACTCTTTGCACTAGGGTGTTTTTAAAGGCACATATGCCTTGTTATCCATTTCTCTAACCAAGGAATTCCCGTTAATTGTTTTGGGTCTGCTCGGACAAAGTAATGGAGGGATTTTTTCTTTTTAGTCTAAGTGTACAATTGTTTCCTCTTTGGGAGCTGAAGATCTTCAGGTGAGTATGGTTATGTGAGAGCCTTATTGTCAGTTGGTTGAAGGTGTATGTCCTGCAGGTCCGTACTTCAGTACTTCTGTTGTTTGTCTGTAGGCATTCTTTCACAGAAGATCACTATGTTGAGTTCAGTAAGCACTCTCAGGATCGGGTCATAGGCACAAAAGGAGACATTGCCCACGTAAGTACTTAAGAATTCACTGCTTTCAAGCTGGTTTATGTGCCCATTTGTTCATACTAAAATCTTCTGGACTGAATGTGAGGACTTAAGTCCTTGGGCAACTAGAAATTACTCAGTGATATTCCTTCCAGTTAGACTCTTAAAGTGTAATAAAGTGGTTTTAAGCTGTATAGGCTGAACATGAACTTAATCTGGTAATTTAAGAAAGATGTCATTAGCACAGCAGATATTTTTTAGTTCTTACTACATTTTAGATGAAGTAAAGTCCCTACCTTTATGGACCCTCATCCGGGAGACAATAAATAAAGAAGCAAATATATGGTGTGTTAGGTGGTAAGTGAGGGAGAGAAAAAGAGAGCAGAGTAAAAGGTAAGAAGTGCCTATTGGTGGTGTAGGGGTACTGTTTTATCTAGGATAGTCAGCATCACTGATTAGGTAACGTTTGGGCAGATCCTTGAAAGAAGTATGAGTGTCACACAGATACCTGGGGGAACGGTGTTTTAAGGCAAAGGGAATGGCAAGGGAAAAGCTTTTGCTTGGGAGGTTGGAAGAAGAGGAGAAGGTAAGAGCTGAGGTCAGGGTGGAGCCATGTCCTGTAGCATTTTGCAGGCAGTATTAGGGCCTTTGTTTTTTCGTCCAAGTGAGATAGAGACACTGGAGGGTGAGCAGAGGATACATGGTTGGATGTAAAGTTCTAAAGCATGACTCTGGTTTCTGTGAGGGAGGCAAGAGCAGGCCTTCCAGGTAGGGTATAGTACCAGCTGACGTGAGAGGAGCAGTGGAGCTGTGCTCAGGTAGGCATAATGAGGGTGATGAGAAGTGATGGGCCTCGGCCCTGGGGTTTTGGACACATGAAGTTTGAGATTTTATTAGACACTGAAATATACAAATCAGGAATTTGTGAGAGGGGTCTGGGATGGGAGATTAATAAATATGGGTGCTGTCTTTAGTATTTAGAGCCTTGAACCTGGATGAGATCAGCTAGAGAAGAGAAGGGAAGAGGTGGGGGACAGAGCCCCCTGGCATGTGCTAATATTTACAAGTTGCCAAATGAGGGACTTAGGAAGGAGATCAAAGAGTGTGGCCAGTAAGGCAGAAGGAAACCCCAGGAAAAAGAGGTACTCTAGAAGCCTAGGGAGGTCTGTGTTTCGAGGAAGGATTATCAGCTGGGTCAGAAACTGCTGTTAAGCTGCCTAAGATGAGAACTGAAAGGTGACTTGATGTAACAAAGTGGATGTCATTGTTAACTGTGTCAAATAGTTTTGTATGCTTGTGGGGCTAAAACCTGATTAGAGTGGATTTATGAGAGAATTGGACAAACTGAATATAGACAATTCTTCTAAAGTGTTTTACCGAAAAATGAAGCAGAGAAATAGGGTAGTAGCATGAAGGGGAATATGGAGTGGTAAAGAGAGGGTTCCCCCCCAACTTTTTATTTGAAAATGTTAAAACACACAGAAAAATGGAAAGAATATTACATACACTCACCACCTAGGTTCATCAGTATAAGTTTGCCATATTTTCTTTATGTAAATATGTGTGTGTTTTCTGAATCATTTGAAAGTAAGTTGCAAATATTATGACATTTTATCCCTAAGTCTTATAGCATGTATCTCCTAACAATAAAGACATTTTAATACGTAATCACACTATTACCAAATTTAAGAAACTTTATAGTAATTCTCAGATATCATCTGATATCCAGTTCATACTCAATTTTCCTAATTTGTTCCTGATTTGTTTGGTTTCAAATGTTTGTTTGTTTGTTTTGAACCAGGATCCAGCCAAGATTCACATATTGCATTTGGTGGTTGTATCTTACTAATGTTTTAAAGCCAAGAACCATTTCTCCAGTTTTCATGACATTGACTTTTGAAGAGACCAGGCTAGTTGTCTTGTCCCATGATCTGGATTTGTTTCCTTGTGGTGTCTCCTTATTTTTTCCTATATCAAAGAAGGATTTTTTTTAAAGATTGGAAATATTACAGCATTTCTGTAAGCTGATGGGAAAGATTCTGGTCTCTGCATGGATTGCACATTGTAGACTTTGGGGACTTAGTATGGCAGGGCTAAACATTGGGAGATTTTAAAAAGGGTATTTCATTGATGCCTTTCTCCAAAAAGTAACCCTTCATGAGTATTCTGTGGGTGATCAGTGATTGACCTATATGGAGAATTTCTCAGTTTTAATCTTAGAAACATTATCTGTTTCTTGAAATGGGGAGGGGAAGAAGAGGGTTTTCTTATCCCGAATGCAGCTTCACTTCTCATTTTCTTACTTGTGGGAAAGGGATTTTTCAAAGCTTGAATGGGAACGAAAGCACTTAAACTTTGCTTGGATGGGCATGGTCTTCCTACTTTCCAGTTATTTTACAGTACTAGGGCTTTTGTAATTTGGCAGGGATTTGGAAAGCATGGGAGAAATAGTTTACACAGTTTCTCTTTAAATTTGTCAATGTATGGATTGGTCTGATTTTTCTCTTCCCACCCCTTCTTCTCTAAAGATTTATGATATTCAGACTGGCAACAAGCTGTTGACTCTGTTTAACCCAGATCTTGCCAACAACTACAAGAGGAACTGTGCCACCTTTAATCCTACAGATGATCTTGTCTTAAATGATGGCGTCCTCTGGGATGTCCGCTCTGCACAGGCTATCCACAAGTTTGACAAGTTCAACATGAATATCAGTGGTGTTTTCCATCCAAATGGGCTGGAGGTCATCATTAATACTGAGATTGTATCCTTTATACTCATGTCTTACTTTCCTTATGTTATCTGGTTTGTGGTGCATAAATAGTTTGTTTATCTTTCCATCAGTACTTGGTTAAAGTATCCATACTGGTATTAATATGGTGCCTGTCATCTGGTTTGAATTGCTAGTGAATCTCCAGTGGACTATTGACAATGCTGGTAATTATTGATGACTTTCACTAGCATGTTTTCTGTATATTGGGAATAGTGATCAGATTCCTGCCTCCCAATCCTCCAGGTATCGAATTGACTTTTATCTGTCTTTAGAAGGCTTTTACTTTTGCTCTATAGAAATCAGTTGCTAGGCATAAGAGGAAAATGATGAAGTACTACTGTGAGGAGGTAAAGAGCTCATGTAGCATTCATGTATAAGGATACTGTAGGATATTTCCAGGGACAGCATTCAATAATATGTATTCTGTACAGGTATTTGTTTTATCTTGGTCTCATTGACTTTTATTTTTATTTATTTATTTATTTAATTTATTTTTGTCCTTTTTGAGACCGGCCGCACCGTGCTCAGCCAGTGAGCGCTGTGAGCGCACCGGTCATCCCTATATAGGATCCGAACCCGCGGCGGGAGCGCTGCCGCGCTTCCCAGCGCGGCACCCTCCCAAGTGCGCCACGGGCTTGGCCCTTTCATTGACTTTTAAAGTATCAATACCTAGCAGAAAGAAAAAAAAAGTGATAGAAAAAAAAGTGATATTTCAGAATTTCCCCCATGAGGTTAGATAAGAAGTTCTGTGTAAAATAGTTTTCCTTGACCACTCCCCTTCTAGTGGGACCTTCGAACTTTCCATCTTTTACACACTGTTCCTGCTCTGGATCAGTGTCGTGTGGTATTCAACCACACAGGGACAGTGATGTATGGAGGTAATAAACCTTTTACTTTTCTTCATTATTCTCTTTCCTCTTACTCTGCCCCCTCACTTAATTTAATACTTCCATTTTGGAAATATCTCTCACTTGTGAATTGGAAAGCATTTGAAAGTTGTAACATAAAGGATAAAATGGTAGTACAAATGGCGATGAGAGAAAGTGAAAACAGTGTTGATTAAGAGTGCAAGGCAGCTGACTTTGAAGACAAGTAAATCTTGTATGGAAAGAAATTTCATGCAGTAATTTTTGACATGTATTGTTGTGAACTTAAAACTCTTAGCATTATTATCTTGACATGTTGCAAGCTTTCAGCTGTAACATGTGTTGGGGGCTAGATGAGAAGTTGAGGATATTGTTTGTCACAATAGGTAGAATGTGCAAAGACGATACTTTGAGAGAACTATCTAGACGCAAAGTAAATATACTTACAAGGGAACTCACTGAAGTTTTGTTTAGCCATTAACATTTACTGCACTTAAAAGGAGGGGATGTTTCTGATTCCTAATAGTATTTCACTCCCTCTCCCCTAGCTATGCTGCAGGCAGACGATGAAGATGACTTAATGGAAGAGAGGATGAAAAGCCCTTTTGGGTCATCCTTCCGAACATTTAATGCAACTGACTACAAACCTATAGGTAAGCATGAAGGGGCATATATTGATCATTTTTGTCATGTTTTGGTGTTCTTTATTTAAGATCCTCCATTTTCTGGGAGGACTGTGGTTTTTTTTTTTTTTTTTTTTTTTTTTTTTAAAGATGACCGGTAAGGGGATCTCAACCCTTGGCTTGGTGTTGTCAGCACCACGCTCAGCCAGTGAGCTAACCGGCCATCCCTATATAGGATCCGAACCCGTGGCCTTGGTGTTATCAGCACCGCACTCTACCAAGTGAGCCACGGGCCAGCCTAGGACTGTGGTTTTACATTGAAATGCAGAGGAGTTATGGAAATATTTATGAACGATGAGCTTGAATTCCTTTAGAGAAAGAGCAGGTTTTAAGGTCACAGCAATAGTCCAATCCTAAGTCTTGTCACATTCTGTTTTCCAGCGACCATTGATGTGAAACGGAACATCTTTGACCTGTGTACAGACACCAAAGACTGCTATCTTGCTGTCATTGAGGTAAAGGGGAGAGTGCAGAGGCCCTGCTGTTTTGTTCTAATGTTTAGGATCATTTCAAGTTATACTACAGGCATTTTGTCTGATATAAGATATGTTCTTTTTTTTTTTTTTTTTTTTTTTTTTTTTCCGGGTCCGGCAACGGATCCCAACCCTCAATGGTGCCCCCGTACCGGACCAGGGACCGGCAACGGGATTGCAAACCTCGGCGTTGCTCCCGCGCCTCGCTCAGCCAGTGAGCGGGAGCCGGTCTGTATGTGGGATCCGAACCCTCGGGTGGCGCACGCCGCCGCACTTCCCAAGCGGCGCACTATCCAGTGCACCACCGGGCCGGCCCCTAAGATATGTTCTAAAGTCGATACATTCCTAATGGTAGATTATTGAGAACCTACTCATTTGATGGGGTTTGGGAACTATATAGTATAAGTGAATAGTAAGAAAATCCCAATATAAGAGAGCAAAGAGAGTCCTATCTCCTTTTATCCTGGAGTCACACTGTCGTCCCTTGCTCAAAGGAGTTTGGATCTTTCACCAGAGCAAGACTGGTTTGTTCCAAGGATGGTGGTCTCTCTGGTGCTTATATCTCTCACTGCCCAAGCCTTTCATTCTGCTTTTCTTTGCCTCTCTGTGTCCTATGTGTAACATTTCAGAATTTTGGATATTTCAAGAATTTTGGTTATTGAGAGTTTTGATAGTTATAGGGTCAAGGCTGTGGGCGCCAGTCAAAGCTGAGGTGTGGATGTGGGCCTTCTGAAAACTAACTGCTCCTGTGGACTGGATGTTCTGTTCCAGAATCAAGGTAACATGGATGCCCTGAACATGGACACGGTATGCAGGCTTTATGAAGTAGGCAGGCAGCGTCTGGCAGAGGATGAGGATGAAGAGGAGGACCAGGTCAGTGGCCTTTTGAGATTTTTTTTTTCTGCTGAAAAATGCATCATAGTGGTTATGTTCTCCCATATTTTGCTCTAGGGGGGTTTTAATATCAGCCTTTGCTACCTGTTGCCATATTCAGAAGGCCTGTCATGTGCCCTTGATCAGTGAAACTCAGAAAAAAAGTGGAATTTTGTTTTACAAGACTTTAACCAGTACCTGATGATTCTGTGAATTCCATTTGTAGATTAATTTGCAGTTTAGAAGCCTGATTTTGTTTCAGAGATTTTCTTGTACTGTCCTTTGTACCAGTACCCTGTTCTGACTTCAGGTTAAGGAGCTCTTATACTCTCAATGTCAATACAAAACAGAAGTCACTCTGCTGAGATGAATCATAAAAGTGGCTTAACCCGTATAAAGTTCTGGTTTGCATTTTCTCAGTTTCAAGGCGTATAGTCTATTTTTAGATTAATAGAGTGGAACCTATGGGTAAAGAGAATATTTTGCTGCTTTTGAGAAATTAAACATACATAAAATGTAGGTTGATAATATCACGTCCCACAGTTTTAGCTTTCCCTTTTTCATAGTGAATTTTAATTTGTGGTCATATTGTGCTAGGTGCTTGCACATACTGGTGCATCAGTATGAGTTCTGAAGAGTTTCTCACACTTCTGAGTTTCAGCAGATCTTTTACTGTCTGCTGGGCTCACACCACATTCTCTTTCTAAGAGTAAACTCCAGGGCCAGATTCTTTTCTCTAATCTTCTGAGAACTGTATATTGCTGAAGTGAGTAATATAAAGTTGAAAATTAATGACTGGGATTTGATTTTCTCTGTTGCAGATATTAAAGCAAGAGAAATGTCTTTTTTTTCAGGTCTTTGGTTCATTTCTATTTTTTCTCACACTATGGTATTGCTTAGTCTTGGTGCTTTGTCTCCTCTTTAAGGGCACAGAGGTGCTCTAGGTGAGGAGAGGGGCACCACAGGATGAGGGGAAGTGCACTTCCCTCAGTTCACATTGCCGTAGCTTTCTTGACCTCCATTCTTCCCCTACTTTTTGGTAAATCATGCTCAGATAGGGTTAATGAAATAGCTTTCTGTTAGCATCCTTCCCAAACAGCTTGTTCTTAAAATTTAAAAGAATTTTTTAAAAGCAAAAAATTTTTGAAAATGGTAATTTTATAAGTATTTTTTGGATGTAAGTCTAATACTATAGGCGAAAGATGCACGTTTTTTTCTATCATAGGGCTTAATACACTAATCAAGGGTGTTTTTTGTCAGTTTCAGATTTAGGTTTGTGTTTCACTGTTGGGCTTTACAGGTTGTTAAGAGCATATTGTTTGTTATTTAAATCAAATTCTTCTTTGAATACTATATCATCTGTACATCAAAGGTAATACAGTACATCTGGATCAAATAAACCTGGATCAAAAAGCTAAAACAGACTCAGCTAAAAATCCTGTTTGTTCTCTCTTGGTCTCCACTGCTTCTGGTAGTGTGTTCCAACTAGTATATTCCAACTAGATAAGTATGCATTTTATTAGAGCACACAGATGATTTATAATCTGCAGAAATGTGTTTCTGAGCAGAGTGAGGAGGGGAGACTCTTGTGTGTAGGGTCAGGGGAGGCTGGTGATCATCGTGGGGTCAAAGCATAACCTTCTTCAGGGCCTGGTTGCTACTTGACTCTGAGGGGCTTTCTTTCCTCTATGAGATGCCCTCTTAGGGAGGAGCAGTTTCCCAGTTCTAGCTTCCCTCTTCCCTCACACACAGATGAGGGTAGTCATGATCCTTGTTGGGTTCTCTAGGAGTATTATTTTATATATAAAGTGCTTTACTGAAAATGACGTCCTCAGTACCATAGTTTTTAAAGTACCATATTTATCTTAAAGGACAGTCAGGCTCCAGAGTTTGAAACCACTTCACCATATGTTCCCAAGGATTTCCTAGTGTTGAGAGGCTTTCCTTTAATGCTTTCCAGATGCATGGGCTGCCTGTAGGGGACTTGGTTTCATGGGTGAGAGGAGCTCATGTGAATTATGAGATATAGATGAAAGGGAGAGGTCTTCAGATGGATACTTGAGAACTTTGATTTATTTATGACATGGATTTTAATGTTTTTTTGAGTGCTGTACTATTTGTGTTGCTAATCTTTCTCGGTGGCAGAGTTTGCAGGTGGTATTAGATCCTCCAAACTTCATGTGGTTGCCTTGGGTGGGTTTCTTAGTGGTGTGTGTTCTTTTTTTTTTTTGCCTTTTTGTCTTTTTTCGTGACCGGCAACGGGATCACAACCCTTGGTCTCGTGCCCGCACCACGCTCAACCAGTGAGCGGACCAGTCTGTATATGGGATCCGAACCCTCGGCGGGAGCGCCACCGCACTCCCAAGCGCCGCACTCTACCAAGTGCGCCACCGGGCCGGCCCGTGTGTGTTCTTTTATTCTCACTTTAGTTTGCTTCCTTAGGTACCCCACTCCTTTAATGCATACACCTTTTCACTTTAGCTTTCATGAAACAACATGTAGTTTATTTTTGAGTAGATATTGAAGGTGCACTTGTCAAGTCATTTGTACATTGCAGTGTTTCAGGTGGCTGCAGACCATCTCATCCTCCGTGGGTTTATTCATCACTGGTGTGTATCAGTTCTTTCTCAGGCTTCCTGGGTGTTACATGTTGAACAGTAAATCTGAAGCAAAAATCAGGTTATTTACCAGCATCATTATCCCTGCTCTCCCACATCCTTATAGTTTACATGATGGTGGGCAGCAGTCTTCTCTGAGGATTGGGTCCATGTGATGCCTCATGTCTGTCTTTGAAGGGGAGGTCAAGCTCAGTGGGAAGCTAGGATTGCCCTAGACACCTTGGGGGCTGGGGAGCTATTCTTTGGGTTGGCCTCATTCTTGCAAACATGGATTGGTGAGAGGCAAAGGCACTGGAGATAGGTAGCTGGCTGTGGAAGCAAGAGACACCATAAGGGAACAATTTGAGCATTTTCCTCCTCTCACTCGACCCTCTCCAGGGAGGCTGAGATCGGAGAAAAGCCTGACTGATTCTCCTTCTGTGGTTCTGCTTAAGTTTCCTTTTGAGAGATTAAGGGAGGAAGATAGTATAAAGGGGGTAAAGTGGTGTTTAGGACTTCTGACTGGTGCAGGAAGGGAAAATAGAACCTGCCTCGGCCAGCCATGATTGAGAAGAGCAGGCTCAAGAGAGTCCTAATGAGTGGCTCTGGGGCTCATTTTGTAGAAGAACTTGAAAGCTTTTTAGCTCTGAGAGGGCTAGGAGTTAGCATCGCCCCCCGATTTCTCAGGATCTAGGTACATTTCCCTACATACTGGTACCACAGTCCTTATTGATCATCCGGTGCATTTCATGTTTGAAGGACATCCATTAGAGAACAGCTTCCCCCTCACCTCAGGGCCTTGGCATTTTGATTTTTGATTTAGAGATGTTTTAGATGGGATAATACCATGTCCATTTAAGTGAATCTCCTTTGTAACCTTAATTCTGTTGATTCACATTCCTCCTGGAATCTTGTATAGTGATATTTTGCTGTATTTACTTTATCTGATTTCTCCCCACTGCCTCTTCCTGTGCCAGCTTGGATTTTTTTTAAACTCTCTTTCCTTTGTATATTTTATCTGATTTTAAAACTAGAGAGTTTTATTTTCATATGAGTCATTTGTTATTCAAAGTTTTGTCCTAGTCTAGCTGTCTGCCCTCAGGTCTTCTCAGATGTGCCAGGTATGACTTACATGGCTCAGGGATGCAGGCATCTGTGACTGACGACACCTTTGAATTTGCCTTTCCACCTTAGTAAAATAAACTCAGAAGCCTGAATAGTCAGCGACCCTCTGATAAAATGGCCTAGCGTAAAGTACCTATATAAAATGGTTATTTATTAAAGACGTTTATTGAGATATAATTTACATGCCATAAAAATAGTTGTCTTTTGCCCTTATGTTTAAGTAAGTTTGGAGATTAACAGGACGGAATGAACCTATATCACTATATTGATGAATGAAAATATATACAATGTATTTGACAGCTGTAAATATTTGGTTCCTGAGGCTGCTAGTCTGCCTTCAGGCATTTGATGAAAGTAGAGATAAGCCAAAGCTCATATCCATTGGAGTTTGGTATCTATGTTTTTAAAAATCAATTTATTCAATTTTGATGTTGGCTTTTAGGAAAATTAGAAACCAGAGATTAGTAATTGATCATTGTTTCTAGATTTTGAAAAGCCGGTACATTTCAGCTAATTATAGTTAACCTTAAATTTATAAAGAAAAAACTCAACAAGGGAATAATGCTCTGTTTTCTCTACTCCATTTTGGAATCTGGGACACACTGTGTGCTGTGCTTCCTGTGTGTTCTTCACTGCCTAGAAGCGGATGGTAAGAGTCTTTACTGATTACACACTTACTGCACGCCTGGTCAGAGCTGAATGTGATAATTCCTGAAAGGCTCTTTTTTTCCTAAAAAAATTAAAATGTACTTGGAGTTAGGAATCTCTCAGAAGGAGAGAAAAATACAAGTTTATGACTGTGAAATGAACCGATAGCTTTTAAGGATTGTTAATACCAGGAACAAGTGTTAAAAGAAGTAGTGGTTTATTTATTTATTTATTTTTCAAAAGATGACCTGTAAGGGGATCTTAACCCTTGACTTGGTGTTGTCAGCACCACGCTCTCCAAAGTGAGCCAACTGGCCATCGCTATATAGGATCTGAACCCGTGGCCTTGGTGTTATCAGCCCCACACTCTCCCAAGTGAGCCACGGGCCGGCCCTAAGAAGTAGTAGTTTAAATTCAGCAAAATAAGACATGTTAAAGTGTAAAGACTGTAGGATCAGGTTTGAATTACATTTTTAAAAAGCTATCCTAGTTTTTAGATTAACTATTCTTAGTATGATCAGAAATTTGGTTTTCTAAGAGATTGTTTATATTTTTGAAGGAAACATAGGCTAAAAGTATTTCTCTTGAAAAATAGATACATAGATTCAAGAAGAGTTTTCGACGGTCTGGAAACAAAGCCTGCACTAATTAGAAAAACACATCTTTTTAAGTTCTAAAGAATAAGACAGTTTGATGTAGCAGAGAATGTTGATGGGAATACCTGGATTCACCTTTTTGGTTCTGCCATCAGGAGTCTGTGGACAGGGTGCGTTATTACAGAAAAGTAGAACTTTAGAACTGGAAGGTACTTCAACTGTTGCCTGGTGCAGTGGTTCTTACTTATGGGTGCTCTTCACAATTCCAGAACCTTCCCCAAATCCACCTGCATGAACTACATTCAGAAAGATTGTTTCTATCATCCTGGACCCTGGGTTGCATGTGTATTTTGGAAAAAGTTTTCTCAGGTGATTGTGATGGTCATACCTGAGTAAGAGCCACTAATTTAATCAAACTGCCCCATTTAGCAAGAAATTGAGATTCAGAGAAGTTTGCATTTGAAAAATGTCCAGGAGATGGTCATTGCTACTGTTGTAGTTCTGTAACATGGGCAGTGTTATGGAGCTCTTGGGGGTTTTGATCCAGGAAGGGATGAGACCATAGGGAGTTGGAGAGACTGGAAGCTGGCAGGAGGAGGGATAGCGTAGTGGTCGATCACAGCAAGAGTAGATAGGAAGGAGCGCTGGGGACCTCAGATACGTGAGAAACAGAAGCTATGTGCAGGCATAAAAGGGGGAGAAGTGAAAGATGTGTTTGAAATTTTCACCTGGTAACTGAAAGAAGTGTGATAAAGGTGCTAAGTTTACGGGTGGTTTGAGTCCAGTTTTAGCATTATGGGATTTTAAGTTTCTGTTGTATAGATGGATAGAGCTCAGGGTTTTATGAATGACAGGAAATATGAAGGCAGAAATAAAAGTTGCAGGAACTCATATGCCTGGGGGAGGAGACCTGGCAGGGACCAAATGAGGACCAGGCCAGCAGCCCAGTTTAGAGGCAAGGATTGGTTAGTGTCACCACTGTAGAGAAGCTCCATGGTTGTCCATTCAAGCCTTCATATTCCTTTAGGAAGATTTTTGTAATTCTAATAACACAAACTAACACTTATTGAACACTTTTTATATGCCAGGTTCTTTCTAAAGAGTTCATTTAGGGCCGGCCCGGTGGCTCACTGGATAGTGCGCTGCTTGGGAAGCGTGGCGGCGCTCCCGCCCGAGGGTTCGGATCCCGCGTACAGACCGGTTCCCGCTCACTGGCTGAGCGAGGCGCAGGAGCAGCGCCGAGGGTTGCAATCCCGTTGCCGGTCCCCGGTCCGGTACGGGGGCAACACTGAGGGTTGCGATCCGTTGCCGGACATGGAAAAAGACAAAAGACAAAAAAAAATAATAATAATAAAGAGTTCATTTATATGCATACACACATTAAAATAAAAGTTTAATCCTAACAGCAGTCCAATCAGGATAAATAAATTACCCCAAAGTTGATCTGATAATCATATTAATAGAGTTTGCATTCACCTGAGGTAGCCCAGCTCCAGAGCACACGCCATTAACCGCCATACTCTGGAGTGGTGTGGAAAGAAGCCCAACCGTCAAGTGTTAGAGAAGAAGAGACAGAGTGAGCAAGCGAGTGAGTGAGCAAGTGGCAGCTGTGAGTACCTGGAGGCCAGGAATAGGGTTTAGGTCACTTTTTTCAAAAGTCTGTAGGTAGTAGGAATTTGAAACCTGTATAGATTGAGAAGTTGTTAGGTTTGGGGGAGCTGAACCTTTAAGGAGGTAAGAAGCCAGTGGAGAGAAGTGTAAAGGTAGATATGGGTGGGGTGGGGATAAGAAAAGTGTTATCTGTGGTGTCAGGGTATGAGGGTGGACTGAGGTCCAGAGCGGGAATGGGAGGCTTGCTTTTCCCTCAGACCAGGGTTGAAGTCAGATTTAGATGGGGAGAGGTGACCAGAGGGCAGCGAAGAGAACTCATACCAGTTGACCTGTCCTCTGTACAGGAAGAGGGTGGGTTGATTATCTGCAGAGTTTAGGGGCTTTGGATAACCATGAAATCAACTTAAGGTGGAATCCAAGTGAGAAAAGTTTTGGAATTCCTTCTGTAGGGAAATTTATTAGTGTTTAATTTAAAATGGCCTGGCCCTGAATTCCTTAACTTTAATTCTAAGCCCTGAAAGAAGTCTCTTAGAGAACTGGAAAAAATATTTCTAGATCTAAAATTGTCTAAATGTTGCTGGAGTTCAGCCAGGATTCTAGCAAATCTCAGTCAGGATTCTAGCAAGATTTGCTTTTTTCATTAAAAAATAACTTTTCGGTTTTACTTTTTGGACCACTGCTTATTGAAAGCTTTACTCTTTAGATAGGATGGAGAGGGGCTCATGCCACCAACCAGGTACTTGACCAGCAGAGAATTCTCCTGAAATTGCTTCTTAGAATCTCTTTTGGGTTCAACCACAGAATTAAATTCTACCACAGCATTTTGGACAGGTCTTATGAGCCTGTGTTTCATGATTCTGGTATCAGAGTTAAAATTTAGAAAGTGAGTTGTGGCCATACCTATGTGTGACAGAGTACATGTTAAACCAGCATCAGTCATTAAATGCAAAGTGTAGACAGCGAAATAATGTGTTCCACTTGAGGTTCAGGTACATCTCTCCTTCCTGCTCTTTTCTCCTCCCTTGTCATAGTCACATATGATGTCCTCATGGCTTTCTGGGATGAATGATTGTACTATTTCTTCTGCTGAAAGTTTTTTTTCCCCCTTGCAAGATTAAGTAAAGGTCGGGTTGGTAGACTACAGGAAGAATTTAGCATGGTATCTGTAGTTCAAAGCTTAGACCCTGCTTGACCTCTTTTCAAGGATTGCTCTTGATTTGGAAGCTTTTTCTTCATTTATTCCGATCAGTTAAGCTTTGATGCTTTTAGAAATGAAAGAGAGCTGTCTTTCTGAATTTGCTGGCCAACTGATTCCTGTTTGAGCAGTTTACTCTAACCTTTTACGAACCACTCAACTGTGGACCTTTAAAAGTTGTGCTGTGTTAAATTTTAAATGTATTTGTTCTGTTCCACAAAGGCTTAAGAGACACAGGGCCCTGGATACTCTCTTCTTTACTGTACTTATTTTTTTTTTAAAGATGACCGGTAAGGGGATCTTGACCCTTGGTGTTGTCAGCACCACGCTCTCCCAAGTGTGCTAATAGGCCATCCCTATATAGGGATCCGAACCCATGGCCTTGGTGTTATCAGCACCACACTCTCCCAAGTGAGCCATGGGCCGGCCCTACTGTACTGAGTTTTAACTGTTGTACTTTGTTAATGGATTAGAGCTAATTTTGGTCAAGGCCATGAAAGTATGCCTGGAAAAAAGAGGCAAAAGTTGTAATCTGGTAAGCACTTTGGATTATTTTTCCTGAATTTTGACTGCCTTCCCCATACCCAATTATTTGTATGAGTGGATGTGCTTGTAGGGGCTATGAGGTTGTCTGTGTTTCAGTTTATCATTGCTGCCTCCAGGCACTCTTAGCTCCCTTCAAGTGGGTGAATGTTTAGTAGCCACCCATCTGCATGCCTCTGGGTCAAGGCTGTGGAATAGCGGTCTTAGGCCATTATGGGTGTGCATTCACACACGCAAGCCCCTACAAAATCTGGCATGCACACATTTGTACAAGTATTAGGATTACTGGGTATTTAAAGGGGGTCCGTGTTTTTTCATATAGCTGCCACAAATTGTTGAAAAGTCTAAATCACTGCATCAAACAGCATATCAAACAGTCTGTAATGGTGGTTCCAAAATTATCAAAAGTCCATAAAGCAGAGCTACTCTGCTGAATGAGCCTAGTTTACAGTATAGCTGGTGAATACTGGTAGGCAGTAACACCTTTAAAATGAAAAAAGAATTTTTTTTTTAAGTGTTGGGATTGTTCTGTCTTGACTTTGATTAGGCTGATGTATTAAATGATTTTTATATTTAATTACTGCAGGAATTAGAATTCTTTGCTGTTGGCAAGGCTGACAGTTGATGTTTGAGCAGAAACATCATGTCTGAATCTTGGTTACAATTACTTGAGAATAACTGTCATCCCTAACAAAGCAAAGAGGTATTTTTGTGTCCTCTCCCACTTGAAGGGAAACAATTTGGGTTCTAATGCAAAGCTGAAATCTGTGGCAGGTGCAAGAATGTACCATTTACAAAGCCCAGGGTACCTAGAACAAAGTATTTCATTGGTTTTCTGGTAGTTTTCTTGCCTTTGGTAAATTATCTTAAGAATGGAAGGATAGATGGTTTCTCTGGCATACTTTTTCTTTTTTTTTGTGCTTGTAACAGGAAGTGTGGGTATCTGTTGATGTTCTGTGTTGTAAGTCTGTTTTGTTGCAGTGTTGAAATCATTGAATGCTTATGATAGCACTGGTAGGAGTGTACCCACATTCTTGGGTAGAAGACTAAGGGCAAGAGGTTGAAGGGTTTAGGAGCTGATGACTCAACAGCTGTGTTCTTTCTCCATTTTGTTAAAGCATTGCTTTTTAGATTCTAGGTAAAAGCTTTTGTTTCAGTGCCTCAACTGATTTCACTTGCTTTGTTTGATGCAGAAAAGAAGAGTCCCCTTGAGCACTTAGAATATTGATGACAGAGACTTCTGTGCAGTCAGTTGTCTGTTTCCTTGGATAAGGGCTGTATGACCAGTAATGCCTTTGTGGAGTGACAGTAATCCTTGTCTTAAGGGTGCTTCGAGTGTTTTGGGGAACATGGGTGTGCCTGTCTCAGCCATCACTGACAAGTCTGGCTGGCCCACACAGTCTCTGCTAATCTAGGTTACCCTTTCTACTGACAGTTTCCTCCCCTGTTCCTTTGGGTAAGACTCACCCTGTGGCCCACATGGGTTAGGCCTCTGTGTTTGTCCTGATAGACCTCATGCTCTCTTACCAGGAAGAGGAAGAACAGGAGGAAGAAGATGATGATGAAGATGACGACGACACTGATGATTTAGATGAGCTTGATACTGACCAGTTGCTGGAGGCAGAATTGGAGGAGGATGACAACAACGAGAATGCAGGGGAGGATGGGGACAATGACTTCTCTCCCTCTGATGAGGAACTAGCAAACCTTCTAGAGGAGGGAGAGGATGGGGAGGATGAAGATTCTGATGCAGATGAGGAAGTGGAACTGATCCTAGGAGACAGTAAGTATAGGACAGAATTTGGGCTGAGCCTTGGCATCCAGGGCAAGGTCCCTTCTCTTGTGCCAGTGCAACACAGTGGACAAGCCACACCATGGTTCTGTGCCCCATAACTGTTAATTCACCACTCTGGTCCCTTGAGGAAAAGCACTTTCACATCTCTGATCCTCTGCTCTCCCATCAGACCATGTAACCAAACCAAATGGCTGTCCTTCCTTATCTTTCAAGTAAAGATTGGCAAATTTTTTTCATGAAGCCTGACAGTATTTTATGCTTTTGAGTCATAAAGTCTGTTGCAGCTATTCTACTCCTGTTATAGTGAGAAAGCAGTCATAGACATTATGTAAATGAATGATTTTTACTGTGTTCTGATAAAACTTTTATTTATAAAAATAGGTTTATATAGGTTTTTACTTATAAAAATAGGCTTATAGTTTGTCAGCTTATGCCTTAGAGGACTAGCCATAGAATACAAGGCCAAAATGTAGCTCTCCTCTGAGAGGCAGAGCTGGAGTCAGTCAGAAGAAGTTCCTTGTGGGGTGCTGTTAATTTCTAAAGTTATAAAGAAACAAAGGCCTCTTTTGGAGGAGCCTTACCTGTCTGCTTTTGGCTAATCCCTCTTACAGGCCAGGGAATAAATATTTCTCTGTGGCATCTGTTTTGTTCACTTCCTTTTTTTTCTTATTCCAAATTTTGAAGAACAAGCTGAAGTTTTTCTAGTAATTTCCCATTAGGACAGGTTTCTGAAGTCAAGTTATTTCCTGAATGTGCTAATGAATCTTGAAGAAACCAGCTAATAGTTCTAAGAGTCTGCTAGCTCTGCTTCTGTACTCTGCATGTCTCAGGAGGACATACTCAACAGCATCACCATGAGATGTGTCAGTGTTGACAGATTTATGTTTGCTATGGTCCTGGTTCCTTGTAGTGCTGCCCTGCGTGATTGGGGGGTAACCCCTGTGATATCTAGCCATTTTCATGTAGCTAACCTAACCAGCATTCTAGCAATTGCAGTAGGTATCATGTCTAATACAGTAGCCACTAACCACATGTGGCTGTTTAAATTCATATTAATTATATTAAGAATTCAGTTCATTTTCCTGTCCACATTTCAAGTGCTCAGTAGGCACATGTGGCTGTCATACTGAAGAGTACAGATATAGAGCATCATTTCCATCATTACAGAAAATTCTGTTCTGCTGGCCTAGGCCCAACAAATGCCAAGCCTCTTCATAGGAGATGCTTGGTTTGTATGATTGATGTTTGGTGGTAGGAGAGAGACACAGAGAGATAGACATGTGACATGTATTTGGTGATAGGAGAGAGACAGAGAGAGGGAGGAGAGGGTGTGTGTGTTTGGTTGGGGGAGGGTGGAGTGATAGTATATATATGTAAAAGATTCTCCTATTCCACAGTAACTTAAATCCATTTTGGGGGGGACCAATTTCATGTGTGCTTCTGGCCCTCAAAATTGAAGTCTAATTGGCTTAGGAGAGACTGTCTTTCTAATATAAGTCCTCTTACCAAAGCTGTATTTTGAGGAAGCTTGTGGGTGGGAGTGTGGGGTACTGCCTGTGTGTGCCGATCTGCTGTTTATCAGCTTCCATTTTTCCATACTTGAAGGTTGAGGGTATTCAATGGAGTAGTCCCAAGCCATGGTTAGAGAGCCAGGTAAGAGAACTAAGGGGTAAGAGACACAGGGCAAGCTTTACCGAACCTTTTATGTCATATGTGAATAGTGAGATGTGGGGAACAAGTTATACTCCCTTCAATTACAAGTAGTTACTAAGGCAGGTTGGAAGGGTCAGAAGGCCAGCTGATGGTGGTACCTCCAACATATGAGAGTATCACTTTAATTTTTTTATTCTTAATTTAAATATGAGGCCAGTCAATTTGTGTTTGGCCTGTAAAATTACTTCCTCCTTTAGCTGTTTAGTTTAGGAAACTCTTTTGCTCAAATCAAAGGTAATATAGAAAACTTTAATTCTATCAGTTATGAGAATATTGTTACTTGAACTTGGGTGGTAATATTTATGATGTGAAAATAATAGATGACAACTTGAGGACCTTTCAGCGTGGACTTGAGAATAGAGGTGGCGATGCAGAGGTGGTATCTGCACTGTGCACTCCATTGCTCTTTCTCTGTTTTATAAGAGATCCACAGCAGCTCTCAACAGAGCAGACAGAATTCCCAGCACCCTTGGTTTGCTAGTATTTTCCCTCATACTAATCCTCTAGAGCAATAGCTCCTAACCATTTTGAGCTTATGGAACCCTTTTAGGACATGACAAAAACCATAGAAACTATAGAAAACCACACCCATGTGCCCCTATGTACATTTGCATAGGCCCCAGATCCTGCAGGGCCCCAGTGGTTACATATGCAGAATCCTAGCCCTAGGAAGAGAAACACCCTTGACTCTGAGGTCTTTGTGTTTCTCTGTCAGTGCCAACCATCTCCCCTCCTTCTGTCCCCAAACCTGTATGTTGTAGAGCAACAGGTTAAACACTGCAGGGATTTATTATTCCTATCTAGACTGTCTTTGCCTTTGAGGCCTTTCAGAATGGGAGGTCCCAGCCAGGGTCTGGGATAGGGTCACTTCAACACTTGGAGGATGAGAAAAGGCTAAGGAAGGCAGGGAAAGGAGTCCTACCACCTGACCGCCATGTAGGAAATTGGTGCCCAACCCCTGAAGTTCTCTCTCAAACCTTGAGCCTGACAGTTATTTGCTTAAAGAAGATTATGCTGATCTTCATTAAGCAGCATTTACAGTCCTTAGATGTGATACAGAGCTAAGACTCTTAGCTCTTCATAGCTCTACAGCTGCTGGCCAGACAGGTCTCAGGCAGTTGGTCTGGTGTTGCTGGCTCATAGAGTACATGAGCACTGGGTGATTCCTCGGAGGTCTGCCAAGGGCTGCTGGCAAGTCCGCTGTGTGGGGCCAGGATACAGTGCTGTTTGGTCCTGGGGAGGAGGCCGTACCCTTCTTGGGGCACTTCTTCCTGGAACTCTTGCAGCAGAGAAGCTAAGGAGGCTTGGTTTGTTCAGGTGTGTCAGCCTTTAATTCTTTGATATCTCCCTCTTGTTTTCCGACTCCTTAACAGTAGAGTTAGGCCACACTTGTGCTGTTTAGACCCAGGAACACTGGTTTTTCCAGCCATCTGTTTTGCTTACTTTCAGAGCTTTCTTGTATCACTGCTATGCTTTTCTGGATATTTACTTTGTCCACTTCAGTTTTCTTCATAAAGGAGATTGTAGTGAACGAAGGAAAGTTTGGGAACATGCATTGTTCCTCTTAGCTTGCCCAAGAGGGGATCTTCTCAGGTACAGTACCTAGGAAAGGCTGATGAGGTATTCTTTGAAACTAGGGGCCGCCCCTCTCCACATGGGAACCCCAGAGCTTATGGGCATTTGCAGGGCTCCAGCTCAGCGTCTGTCTATTTACTCTGTTGGAGACCTTGTTAAAATTGTTTTATAGATTTCTGAGCTATGAGTAGTCAGAGTCGGGCGCTGAGACTTTACTCAGCAAATACCAGTGTCCTTTGAACGAGGTACCACATTTCTGATTATGGTCAGCCAGACATGGTGTGTGTACCTCATTTTGAGGGTCCTTTTTGCTACCACCTAGTTTCACCCTTTAATGAGGTACTGTGCCTGTGCCCTGCCGGAGGAGGCAGATGGTCAAGCAGAGGTTCCTTGTCAGAGACAGTGCCACCTTCCAGGATGTCATAGCTGCTCCTGCTGGCCTCCCACCTTGTTTCTAGATAGATAGCTCCATCCCTGGTATTACTTCAAGCTGACCTGAACCTTTTGGGAATTTATTCCCTGCAGATTACATTCAGCCGTTACAGAGGAATGAATCCTGGGTCAACTATCTCTGTCTTTGTGCAGTCTTCTAAGGACTAGAGAAGGGAGTGGCTTAGCAATTTAAGAAAAGATAAATCTCTCACTTTTACTTGGACTCAGTCTGCTTTTTTAGTGGTCCCTTGAGGTCAAGCAGGCCTGTGCCCATCCCTGAAGGACACCAGAGGCGAAGGGCCACAGGGGCTCACTCACTGACCACCTCAGCCCTGCCCTGTTTCAGTCATTCAATGTGCCATGGGTGGAAGCTCCAGAGGGCACTGGCTTGATGATCCCTTTAGGGCCTCCTAGGCAGGAAGCAGAGGGCACCGTGTCCAGGCCCTTTGAAAGGCAAGAAAGCAAGAGATCCCAGGGGTGGCTACTGTTGTAAGCAACAGGTATATTCTCCAGAGCCAGCTCCAAGGAGTTAATTGATGTGTTTTCTTCTTTCTGGAAACTGGTAATTAACCTTACTCAGGCATAAATGTATGTGAATGCAGGTGCTTCCATCCCGAAAGCTTCCTATAAGCCTAATGCATAATCTAGTCTCTTCCTTTTCTTACCTTTCAGCTGACAGTTCTGAGAACTCTGATTTGGAAGATGACATTATCTTATCTCTGAATGAGTGACGAGCCATCACCACTTGGAAGAGATTCTTGACAGGTGTCAAGAATCTGAGTCAAATGAATTCGAACACCTTCCCTTCCCTTTCTTCCAGGGCTGTCTTTTAAGGAACTGCATGCTCTGCATTCAGAGGATTATGGCTTAAGAGTCTCACTGGAATCTGAGGGTCCTTCCAAAAACAATAACAACCACAAAAAAAACAACAGGGATTAGGCCCTATTCTGCTTCCCTTTCTCCTCGAATGGACATGTTTCCTCAAGGGAAAAAAAAGAAATGTCTCTGGGGTTATTTCACAATATATTTTCTTTGTATAATGTTCTTTACTTAAAGAACAAGAAATAGTTTTTTATAAAACTTAAAAAAGAAAAAAAAAACACAACAGGCATTTATAACTTGAGGGTATGAACTTATATCCACCAGGTCTCTTGTCCCTGCACTTCATTTTCTTTGGAAGAAAATGATATCTAAAAAATAATATAGAGGCATTTTTACATACATATTTAAATGAAAAGGAAAATCGTGGTTTCTTAAATTGATAAGGATTAAGAATATTTTATTATAAATATAATATATGATTTTTTAACCTGTTTTGTTGCCTCATATGCTTTCAAGTTAATTTGTTTTCCTTTGTGTCAGAGGTGGGGAGGAAGGTGCTGCTTGTTGGCTGAGTAAATGCCTAAATTCACCCACCTTCATGGTTTGGGGGCAGCATGGTCATTGTGGATATTGGTTTTGTGGAGTTGAGGGAACTTAGGATATAAGTTCACTCCCTCTATTTTTCTTTGTGATTGTTTTTCAAAAAAAAATTTTTTTTTCACTTTCTCTCCTATGTGGAAATTAAAAATCAAAGGCCTTTTTCTTTAATGTAAAGTGTATTTATTTAAAAAAAAAAAAGATACAGAATAAACTACAAGTCTCTCTTTGTTTATGGCCTTTCCCCGTTCTCTTTTACCAAAGTGGGGTGTGTCCCTTTCTTGCAGCTCTAGCCAGGCCATAGAGAAGACGCCTTCCAAGAGAGGCAGACCAAGGTGGTGATGAGAACATGTTCTGCCCAAATAAAGCACTCCAGGAGAAAAGGAGCGTAGTCACAGTGTCTGACCCTGGTCTGGAGCTCGCTTGCAGGGGTGGGACCTGTCTTTGTAACTTGGCGG
>NW_007726487.1:243942-249735 GCF_000696425.1 Galeopterus variegatus | reverse complement strand
GGGGGGGGGGGTTGTGGTGGGGGGGGGGGGGGGGGGGGGGGGGGGGAAGGGTTTAGGGCATTGTTTACTGTGGACACACCTCTCTATCGCAACTCTCGAGTACAGATTTGGTGGGGCTGCAAAGGTGTAGGAGTCTTGGGAAGTTTTGGAGGAGCAAGCTGGCAAAGCTAAGGAGTGAAAGCATTTTGGCCATCCCTGTAGTTAGGGTGACTGTCTGGGAATTTCTAGGAAATTCCTGAAACGAATTATGACAGTGGACCCAAGCAGTTCTCCAGTCCTGGCAGTTTGGGCTTGGTCAGGTTGAGTTTCCAGAAAGATATTTCAGAGGCCTCTTAAAACTGACCTATGGTTAAACTGTATAGCTGCCAGTGAAGTACCAGGGGCTCCTACCTTTTTGCTTACCCCACTGCATCCCCTTTTCCTTCCCACAAAGGATATAAAACCTGGGTTTCTTTCTTCATTTGATTTTGCCCAAATTGGTTTTTTGGTTTCTGTTACGTAGGTATTACATGGCTAAAGAGACTTTTCTCCCTTTACTGAGAAAAGAGAGGACAAATTTTGTTATGAAGTAAACAAGCAACACAAGACAGCTAAAACTCTCCAGGGGCAGGTAAAGCCTTGCTGAGCTCAGGAGCACCACATAATTTGTCATACACACTGAAGTGGGCCTGTGTTGCACAGGAACCTCTTCGTCCTCTAGAGAGCAGAGGTCTCAGCTCTTAATTTGCTTCATGCCTCAACTTAAATAGGTAGCTAACACCTAATCAGTGGAATAGTCTGACTGCTGGTACTGAATGCATTAGAAAACTTAAAAGTCAAGAAGTAGTGAAAGCACTATATTCTAGCCATTAACTCAACTGAGCCAGTCTCCCTGAACTCTGCCACGTGCTCTTGGGAGCATCCACAGGTCTCTAAGGTACAGATGGGGACCTCTAATAGGAAAGAATTTTGGTTGACTTGACAACATACCCTTAGGAAAATACGCTAAGAGGCCAAGGAAACATTAACCCTCTTTACTCTAACAGGCCTCAAAATGAGTCACTTAGCAAGAAAAATGTAGAATGGTAGCCCACCACCATTGAGACAAATTTTTGCCTTCACGTACTTTTTTGCCTTTAAGCAACATCTCAGACAGTACCTGGACTCCAGGTGAAGGCACTGGATGCCTGCAGTTAAAATTTTCTGAGGGAAATCTCATAAAGCAACCAATGCCTTGACCACTTGACCACCTCTCACTAGTGCAAGCCAAGGCTTTATGAGGTCACAGAACCTGCCATGTCTTACCAAAGGAAGTGATTGAGAAGGTCTGGGGAAGAGAATGAAGGAGGAAAGTCACACAGCAGGGTGGGGCTCTTCACCAAAACTCAGCAGTTCTTTTTGGGGCCAGAGGGCAAGGGCATCCTTGCCTAAAGAGTGGACAAGGAAAAGGCTGAAGTATCTTCTGCACTCCAGTTTTCTAGCATGTTTCCTTTTACTCGGCTGTCTCAGAAAAGTGGGGAGGTGTCTTCTGGGTCCTGAGTACCCACTATATGAAGGACAGGTAACACAGTGAAATCTTGGACTTACACACCAAGGCAGCTCTGGCATGTGACTCAAGCATTTGTTGAAGATCTGCAGGAAAAACCCTGCCATGTGCCTTCAACAAGACAAGGCCCACTCCTGCTTCTGGTAGTACCAACTACCCTGGAATGGTGCAGGTGTGTCCTGTTGTGCCCCTGACTGACTTGCTTAGATACCTGGCAGCGATAGCCACACCTCAAGTAGAAATAGGCAAATAAACATGTTTAACACTTCCTTGTGTTAATGTTTTGTTATGAGTGTGCTTGTTTTCTCAGCACCAGCTAAAGTCCAGTGAGCAGTACTTCCCCAGACACTTTTCCCTGTTCATTCCAAGTCTCTGAGGTCTCTCAAAGATCTTTCAGTGTCCTTATGGACAGGCATGTGCTCTCCATGCAGCCTGCATTGAGCCCCAGACTCCACAAAGCGCCTCCCTCAGATTCCAGCTGTCACCTGTGCTGCCTTGTGCTGGCTGGGGTAGTGAATCAGACCTGGAGGATGGCATAGCTGGCAGAATCTGCAGTTTCTGGTTATTTGGGGGCACAATTCTCTTATCAGCTTCCATTTTTGTCAGCCCTGACAATGATGCTTTTTGGAACATCCAAGCTGCCATACAAGCAATTTGAAGAATGGTATTTGGGCTCTGTTCTGTGGTGACAATTGCTGTGTGCTCTGGTTTTCCTTCCTGGCCCAACACTGTTGGCCTCTAGTCTGCTAGCACTGGCCATACTAGCTTAGTAGAGACACGTGAAGGCAGGATTTTAGTATTTGTTAAGGCCACCTTCTCCAACTAGCTAGAGGATGCCTCCACATCCTTTTCCTCCCCAGCTTGGCTTGAATGGCTTGGAGCTCTAGCACTGCCCAACACCTCAGTGACTATGACCTCATTTCCCCACAGAAATACCAATTTCTCAGTGATCTCCACTTCCTCAGCATCAGGGCTAGAGGTCTAGGCACATGCTCTTACCTTACACCTAGGGAAATTGTTAGATCAGTTATCAAGAGCTCTAACCCACTGCACTCTCCTGCAGCACTGTAAAAATAGTTCAGTCCAGGGATTCAGTGTCCCCCACAAAGCTCTGGGAATGACTGCCTGTGGACATAGGTCCAGTGTATTGACACATCAGCCCTGAGTGATCAAAGGAAAAGCAAAAAGTCACAAACATCCAGGTAAAGTTCAAGAGTTAACCAAGGAAGGCTTGGCTGCCTCCAACCCTCCATTCCAGCATTTGGCCTCCAGGACCCCCTAGGAGTCTGAGGCAGGTTTGTTTCCAACACCTGGTATTCCTAGGCTGAATAAGGCAAGAAGGCAGAACGAGAGGGAGCCGGACAAACCAGTGGCACCAAGACCCCTTGGCATCAATATTGCACTGCTCCTTTCCCACGTACAAGACTACACAACTGCTGAAGACTACTTGCTGTCAAACAAGCTTTAAGATTGGGCACTTTGTCCAACAGCCATAGCTTAAACTGATGGGCACACACATCATTTAGGGCAGAAGACAAAAACTATGAGTAGCTGTTGGCAACAGACCTTAGGCTCACCCCTTCCTTAGTACGGGCTCTACTCAGGATGGTGCAGCGGGGTCCAGAGCCCAAATTGAAGTCCACTGGCTGCCATCAGCCAAGACTAAAAATGAGTGTAAGTACAGTCCTGACTCAACCTGAAAAGCTGAGGGGCTGAGGGCCACCGATGCAGCAGGACTTGTGGACACAGTGGTGCTGGAAAGATGATGTACGGCATTTAAGTGCATGCATTGGGGGAAAAGTCTTCCATTCTTTGAGAAAAAACTTGATTAAACTAGGACTCTGAATAGGATTAAAAACCCATCCTCTGACAAAGCCTTTACTGACAGCTTTCCAATACAGTTAGTCAAAAAATAAAAAAATACAGAACACAGCAGACAGTATCTTGTACACTAGAAATCAATATAACAGGAGTCCCTTCTTGTTGTTAAAAAAAAAAAAAAAAAAAAAAAATCCCCCAAAATCTAAAACTTAGTTTGGGTGGTGAACAGGACTTTGATCCCCACCAAATGAACCAAAATAACCCAGAAGAGAATTCAAACCAAGGGGTAGTAGAGAGGGGATCAGATTTTAAAATAAATGCTTTTGTGACACAAACATGGAGCTGGAAAAGACAGGTTTGGGCTAGGCAGTGTCTCTTACTATAACTATCACCATATGTTCTTCTTCTAGTTTGCCCAATGTCCTTAGTGCTGACTGGAGGTACTGCTGTGAAAAGTCGCAGGGTGGGAAGGCATAGAGCATGCCTGTGCTGTCTCTGCCCTTGGACCCACCCACTGGCAAGCTGATCACCCCTGCAGCCTGCTTCTGTTTCAAGTAGGAGACCAGGTTCCTGAGAAGCCGCCTCTGTAGGCCTGGCTCCACTGTGGGCATCCCCTCAGTGCCAGGCCCGCTGGGGGTCGCCTGGGTGGCTAGCAGCACCGCGTAACCATTGGGGCTCCCCTGCTTTATGCGTCGTGTGACCTCGTCGAGCTTGGGCTGGTCCAGTCGAAGGCGCTGGGCAATTTTCAGCTGGGTGAGCTTGCTCCCAGAAGTGTGGTCTTTGAGGAGACTGCTGATCACCCCCTGGTCCCCCTCTAGGATGTGCATAGATGTTGGGAAGCAGCTGTTTTTCAACACTAGAAGCCCGTTCCAACCCAGCTGGAGTGTCTGAGCATACTCCGAAAGATTCTTTAGCTTTTTGGTCTCATGTTTTGGCTCTTCGAGAGGCTTGGGCTCAGCCTCAGTGGTCCGATGATTGCGCTCGCTATCTCTTGTTTTCTTCCCATGGGAAGAGTCTGGAGCCTCATGGTGGTGGTGGTGGTGGCCCCGCTCCTCAGCCCCATGTCTGCTGTTGCTGAGGGAGTTGCTGCTTGACTCCTTGGTCCCTTCACTGGAGTGATTCTCCTTGCGGCTGCGCTCAGGAGTGCGGTCAGAGCCTCGCTCCAACTGCTGCCCACCACCCTTGGTCCTGCTCCGTTCCTCATAAGGGGAGTGTGTTGTCCTCCCATGGTCACTGGAAAGGCTCCTCCGCTTCCGCCTCTCTTCCCAGGGCTTGGGCATGCCACGATCCCCATCTCCCCCCCAGCGCTCACCACTCCGGCTGCGTACTGAGCGGCTGTAGCCCTCCAGGCTGTTTCGGCGGTCAGAGCTTTTACTGGGGCTGGTCCAGTCCCCTTCCAAAAAGGTCCGGTCTCGGTCTGAGTAAAGGAGGTGGGGGGGGGTCCTATCCCGCACCCGCAGATCGGCATCCAGGTTTCGGTGCCGGGTATATCCATCTGTGAGAAGCTCATAATGCACAGGGAGGGGCGAGGGCTGGTACTGCTGGGGATACCGAGTCTCCTCTGCTTTGGCAAAATCCACACGGAGCCTGCGGTCTGGACCACCCAAGGGAAAGCCCCTCATTTTAGCACAGGCGGCCTGGGCTGCGTCCAAGCTCTCGTACTGGATGTAGGCAAAGCTATCACCTTTGACGTGATCAATGGTCCGAATGCTCCCAAAGCGGTCAAACTCCCTGGCCAGAGCTGCCAGTGAGGTGTTAGGACCCAAGCCACCCACCCACAGACGAGTGGTGGGGTTGGCCTTGCCATACCCTATCTTAATGGGGTTGCGGCCAATCACCCGGCCCGACATGGCCACCTTAGCTCTGTGGGCCATGTCTAGATTCTGGAACTTGAGGAAGGCATAGGCACCGCCCTGGCCACGGGCAGGCCTCTTGATGACCACCTCCTCAATGATGCCATACTTCTCAAAGGCGCGTCGCAACTCCACCTCGGACACACTGTGATCCAGGTTCCCGATGAAGAGGTTGCGTGTGGCCCGCTGGTCATCCTCGGGCATCAGGTCCTCCTCGCACATGGCCGGGTAGCCGTAGGGGCGCCCACGGTCGTCGTACAGCCCGTAGTAGTCCAGAGCCCGCTCCCGGGAGAGTCCCACAGCGGCGGCAGCCGCCGCATCCAGGGCGAAAGCTGCGGCGGCATGGCGGGCTCGGGGCTCCCGCAAGGGTGGGGCAGCTACAGGGGACAGCGATCGCTGCTTGTACTGGTAGCCTCCATGCAAAGGCAGGTAACCGAGCGGGTCGGAGGGCGCGGGCAGCCCTGGGGGCGGCGTGGAAGCGGCGGCGCTGCTGCTGCTGCTTCGCCGGCTGCTCCCCCCGCCGCCGCCGCCGCGCAGGTACACAGGCTCTACCTTGAGCGGACGGTCGTAGAGCAGCAACTGGCGGGCTAGGGC
>NW_007726487.1:154220-243134 GCF_000696425.1 Galeopterus variegatus | reverse complement strand
GGCGGCGGCGGCGGCGGCCGAAGAGGCAGCGCCCCCGGCGCCGCCATCTTGGACAAAAGGACTCAGCGCGGCAGAGGCGGCGGGGCGGGGCGGGGCGGGAGCGCCGGCGAGGGGGCTGGGCGTTGCGTTATCAAGCTGCGCCGCGCGTCCCTCGTGACACTGCGGTGGGCGGGGCGAGAACTGAGTTGAGCATGCGTTATCGGGCTGCACCGCCCCGTGCCACGTGACCCTGTGGCCGTGGAGGAGCCGGGTGAACCCTCCCGCGCCATCGCGCGGCCAAGGTTCGTGGCTACGCGGAGCGATGGGATCCTTCGCGAGAGCCGGGTCGGCTCTCGCCTCCCCAGACCCCAGCGGGCCTGGCTGGACCTAGGACCTGTGGTGCATGGCGAGCTTTGCCGCTCCGGGTATGCTATCTCCTCCTGCCGGCGTCCGCTCAGGTTGGAGCAGGAGTGGCAGCTTCCGTGGGCGCCGGTGTTCAGAGCCTTTTTATGTGGTATCCCCCCAATCCCGGCACTCGGTTGAGCGACCCCCATCCCCTCACGGCTTCTCCTGACTGGATGGGTTCGGAGTTGACAGCCCCAAGGACTGACGCACGCTGATCCTTAGGCCCTGTCCAGCATCCACAGCCCACATCCCGGGTATGCTCCACTTCAGGTTCACCTGCAGCGGTCTCCGGAAAGGCCGAGGACCGTGATTATCCATGCAAAAGGTGAGACCTAGCTGGTTCCAGGCACAGAAACCGGAGACAACAAATCTGCAGTTGATGGAGTCCAAGTAAGCTCCTTGGAGCCACTGGGTCCCATCCTCTATAGTGTGGGCATCCGTGCAGACAGCAGGCTGGAAGGGCAGGGCCACAGAGCCAAGGGCGAGGAGGCCAAACGCACAGATAGTGTCGGCAGTTAGTGCAGCTTGCCACGCTGATTTCTAGCTGGCCTGTGCCCTCCTGTCCACCTCCAGGGGGAGGACCTTTTCTTCCCAGGTGTGGTGAGGGCAAGGGGGCCCAAGCCCATCGAGGAAGCTTTCATTCATCAAGGACAGTTGCTGGAGCCACCTCAGAACTTGACCCAACTTCAGGCACAAAAACCGCGGGATAGGGAAGAGCATGCCTAGCCCTTCCCTCCTCCCACAACCAGAAAGCAACTCCTGGAGCAGCTCAGCCAGGTGCAGGGGGAAAGGTCTTGTAACAGCAGTGGGCTCCATGGCAGGCTGTAATTTACAAACTGAACTTAGGAACCACACGAAGTGATCTGAAGTAACATGTTCCTTGGAAAGCACTTTCTTGGTCCTTCCTTTCAGGTGGTCTCTGCTAGCCGTTGGAGTGGGCATCTCCATTGAGCCATAGCACACACTGACAACTGGGTTTCCTAAGCACCGACAGAGAGCAGCAAAAAAACAACTCCACACAAGCCCTCAGGGTCTCTGTTAGACTTATCTAGGGTAATAAACAAAGGCAAAAGGCATCCTACCACTGCCTTTGTGTAAGCTGACTCCTGTCAGTCTTGCAAAAGCCTAATTAGGCAACAGAGGCTTGGGATTAACACTAGACCATGAACCCAGATGAGCAAGTAGGTGGTCAGGCCAAGAGCATCTTAAGGAATGTCAGTACTGAACAAGCGCAGTTAACCACTCTCTACATACCATAGTCCTGTCTGTACTAAGCCTCAATGTAAGGCTCTCCCTTGTACCTCAGGCTAAATCCTCTGTGCACAGCTGTGCAGCCTCTAGCCCCTCTTATGTGGGAAAGACAGACACTATCAAGAGGTGTAGTATCAGGCCCAACCTCCTCCCCAGGCTCCATCTTGCTGAGGTGCCTGATACCCTCCAGGCTGGTACAATCCACACACACCAGCTGACCTCAGCCCCTGTGTCCTGCCCTGGAATTTTCAGCACTGGTTGATTGAAGGACAAATGAGAATATACCCCAAAACTCTTTGCAAATCGCAAAGCATAAACTAGTAGGATCCTCTTTATGGGGTAAAACCCTATTTCAGTATTCACCTTAATTCTCCAAGGACAGATAGAAATTGTTTTTCCTTTAATAAAAAAAATCCCAGACACACTTTGAAGTCCTAGAGTAAACCAGCAACAGAAAGGAGTGAATTCCCCCATGGAGACACCGTAGAGCCAGCATCATCAGGAAAGCTCCAGGCTTCACTCTGATATTGTCAGGAGCCTGCTTAAAAAATAAATTACAAAAAGGCTGTTTTAGGAAGAGACAGCTGAACTGTCTTTTCCCCTCAGGTGCAGCAGGGATTGGGCAGACTACAAATCAGTCCGAGCACTGGCTGCCTTGGGGGCATATTTAGGCATCAGTTCATTTATCTTCCGGATGTAGTCAGACTTTTCTGCACAGCCTTTGCATGTCTCCCCCCAGTCGTCCAGGATCTTCTTCAGCTCTTTGACTCGGAGCTTCTTCAGGTCCACTGTACTCAGGTCGATCTGCTTGTCTGGAGGAGAAAGCAGTGAGAGTAACAGGCTAGGTGGGAGCAGCCATGGCCCCCAATAGTCCCAGCATAGGTCACTTCCTGCACAGCGAAACCATCCCTTAAAACAACCAGCCCTATTGGCTGTAAGAGGAGAGACAATTCCAGACACATGCAGAGGTATGTCAGTGCCCACTGCCCCCTACAGGGTGAACTGGCCCCATCACCAGGAAGGCTGGCCTCACGCTATCAGTGTCCACTATAGACATGCAGTGTAGATAGGGACAAAAGCCTTACAAGAGGAATGTGGCTCCCACTCCCCAACTGCTTCTACACAGTCACCACAGAATGACAGCTCCCAGATCCCAATTTCCCAACACAGATCCTTGAGTTAGGAGTTTACTCTCAGTGACCAGAGTGACCTGGAGCCAACTGGACCTGTAGCAAGATCACTCAGAAGACCAGGCATCCAGGCTGGCGTATCAGCTGGTTAGAGCATGGTGTTAAAACACCAAGGTCAAGGGTTTGGATCCCCATACCAGCCAGCCACCAAAACAAAAAAACAAAACAAAAAGACTAGGCATCCTTGACACAAGTGGGCAAACATAGGCCCTTGGACATTTAAGTCATAGTAAAAATGTTGGTGCTGTTTACATTTTACAGAAGACACCCTGACTCTTTCTGAAGGCTGGGACTATGTTTGTGCAACCAGAGGTCGTGGCTCCTGTAACTCTTAGGCTTGCCTACTTGGACACAGCGTTTCTTTTCAGAATAATAAACATCCCTGGGCCTTCAGAGCTTGCAGCCGGAACAAGCCTGTTAAACCCAAGTCAGATCATGTCCTTTCTCTGCTCAAAAACTTCTAATGCTCCCCAACTTCACTCAGGCTAAAAGCCAAAGTCCTCACGACCCCGCAATACCCTCTGTCATGCCACTGGCTGCCTTTGCACTGCCTATTTCCTCTGCCTGGAATGCTCGTCCATTAACTGGCTTCTTCCCCACCTCCTTCAAAGTTTGCTGAAATGTCACCTCCTCAATAAGACCTGTTCTGACCTCTATCCACGTTGATACCAGATCCCCTAGCATTTAGCACCATCTATCATGCTGTACATATGGTACAGAAGCTACAAGAGGTGCACAACGTTTGTTAAATAAGACTTGGCCACACTCACCATACTTTAGCTCACAGATCTGGCTGTCCTTCTTTTTGAGCTTCTCACAGATCTTCTCCACAGGGATGTGGTGGGCCAGTGGCTTTGATACCTCGTTGATTATCTTGGTGGCTGCATCATCTGTGGCTCCGATGTAGTAGCACTGCAGCAAGAAAGGACAATGGCCTTCAAGAGGTGCCACTTGAGATCTGTCTCCTCCAAAACATATTGGCATCCTAAAACATCTTCTTTCTCTGCCAGGGCCTCATTTTTCAGTGCCCTGCCTGTACTGGCAGTCAGATTCAATGTAAACCCTGGGCTCAGAACACATGCTTGGTCCCAGAGCTGACAGCCACCAGATGAGTTTCAGACTCCCCAGGGTGCAAACTTTTTTTTTTTTTTTTTTTTTGTCTTTTTTTTTTTTTTGCGTGTCCGGCAACGGATCGCAACCCTCAGTGTTGCCCCCGTACCGGGCCGGGGACCGGCGACGGGATCGCAAGCCTCGGCATTGCTCCCGCGCCTCGCTCAGCCAGTGAGCGGGAGCCGGTCTGTACGTGGGATCCGAACCCTCCGACGGGAGCGCTGCCGCGCTTACCCAAGCGGGCGCACTATCCAGTGCGCCACCGGGCCGGCCCAGGGTGCAAACTTTTAATAGAGACATGGACAAACCAGAAACTGCGAGGGAAATTAAAGCTCAAAGAGCCATTGCTTCACTAGAGCTTTTGTCCTCGATTCAGCTGTGCCTACCCTGTGGACACCTTATTCCCTTCTGTTCTCACACATGCCAAGCTTTCTGGCCTCTGGGCACTCACACTGGCTGTTCCCTCTGCCTGGGATGCTCTTACCCTGCTTCGATGATGACCCTTCCTAAAGAGATGCTTCCGGACTACTGTCTAAATCAGCACCTGCCCTCTCCACCAAATGATCCTGGTCTGTTTTCGCATTATTTGCCTGAGTTTCATTTCTCTCCCCTGATATGCCCAGTGCCCAGTACACAGTAGGTGCTTAATAAATACTAACGACAAAAAAACATCACAACTGCAGAATACATGCCTGTTTGGAAAAGGACATGAAAACACTCAGTCACACATTAGTTTAGAGGGAACAATTGGCCTCATGAATAGAGATGGATAGGGCCTTTTATTAAGAGGCCTGAGAATTTGAGGGTTAAACATGAACCAGGGTCAGCTGGGGAGGGTCACCAGCTACTCACCAACCGATTCTCTTTGCCTCTTGCTTCACGGCAGAACTTTGTAAGTTCTTTTTCAATAGTGGCTGGTGAGAATGTGACATCTCTGTCTTTGAGGTCCTGGTAAAATCTTCCCAGATAAGAAATACAAACTGGAAAAGAGGGAAGGCAGATACTCAGCAATCACCAACCCACCGGAAAGGAACTCCCTCAGCAATCTTAATAGGAGACACGGAGATGAAATCATTAGTGGTGAGTTTTCCCATCACCGGTTTTTCTCAGGTACCCACAGGTGGACAGAACCCGGCTGCAGGTTGGTGGGGTCCCCTGGTACACCCAGAGCATGCGGAAAACGAGCAGTACCCCAGTGACCCACAAACGACTCCATCCTGCTCCTTTTTCATCAAGTTTAAGCCGAAAGTGAACGTGTCCTTGAGACGGGACTCCCTGTGACCTCATAAATGGACAAACTGGAAGCCGAAGAGAAAAACGATCAAAATGCTGCTCATTTCCAAATACAACGCCGCACCGCGAGGTGCAGCTTCGCGACCCCAACAGACCGGAGGCAGTACTCACGGCCGGCCCTCAGGCCTCCGACCCGGGACGGGGCCTCTCCTGGGTGCCTCTGGACAGCGATGGGGAGGGACAAAAACTCTGGCGTGAAATGATTTCAGGCCAAGTTTTCTGTACGACCTAGTCTCAATCTTTTTCGTTGGATCAACGTTTTCTAGGTCCTGGGAAATGTTTTCTAGGACAGGTGTCTGCCCTTCCTCCGGAAGACCCTGCTGGGACCGGCCGCCGCCCCGCCCTCTTTGGCCCTGGCAATCCGGTGATTTTGTTGGATTCAGCGCAGCCTCCAGGTGGAATACAGAGCACGGTCTCCACTCCCCATCCCCCCCGCACACCTTCGCAGTCGCCCGGCCGCAGCGCTCGGCTGGCAGGCAGCACGCTCAGAGCCAGCGCAACAGCCAGCCCTTGCGTGGCCCACATCCTACTCCTCCGCAGCCGCCCGACTGAACCGCACCCGCAGCGCTGCACCGTCTCCAGGTCCCGGCCGCGCGCCGTAGCTCCCCATTGGCAGGCGGCCCCCGCGCCCTCCTACATGCCGCGTCCCCATTGGCCCACGCGCCTCGGAGCCCAGACGGGCGGCTCCACGCTGCCCTTCCCCATTGGCTGGTGGCGTCTCAGCCCTAGACAGTTGTCGGCCGCTGATTGAACCCGGGAGGCCGCCGGAAGAGGCTGCAGCTGCGACGGAAGCAGCGCAGTCGCCATCTTGGATAGGGGCAGGAGTCTTGGCTGAGGTGGGATGCCGTGGGCCGAGGTGGGCTTCTGCCGCCGCCCTGCATCTGCTGAACTGTCCCGCGTACCTCCTGCTACGGGCCCCAAGCCTGTACTAAAAACCCCATGGATCTCGCCTCCCAGGGCCCCGGCTCGTGGCGCAGGTCAGAGGAGTTCTGGGGTCAGTCGAGACCCTACGAGGGAGGTAGGGTGGACGGCGGCCGCAGGCAAGGCTCCGGTGGTCTGGTTCCTTTCTTTTTTTAAACATTCACGTGGGCGGGACCCCCAACCCTTGGGAGCGTCTGCTGAGGCGCTCACCTGCAGGGCCCCCGGTTGACCGGAGATTTGCCAGCGCGGACGGACTCTCCGGCTGCAGGACCTCTCAAGTGAAGGGCTCAAGGCCGGCCACGCTGGGCTGCCATCCCAGACCTCTGAGCGAAGCGCCCCAGCCATGTGCCGAGGCTTTGGGATCGCCTCAGAGTGGGGAGGTGGAGGCTTGAGAGGTTTGACATCCATTCCTGAAGAGCTCCCATTTCCTCACAAGCCCCGGAAGAGTGGTAGAGGGACCTCCTGACTGGGGTCTCGCGGGTTAGCACACAAGCACTGGAGGATGCTTCCTCGCGGCTGGGTAGCCCTTCTTCAAGCGCAAGACCTGGCTACCTGTCCTCGAAGGCAGGAGGCGGCAAGGATGGCTCTGCTCAGTGCAGAGACGTCCATGAGGCTAAAAGGGCTTGGAGCCCGGCGACTAGGATTGGAGAGGGGCAGTTGCGCTGCTCCCATTCAGTGAATTCAGTGGATCGGTATCATGTATTCATCTTTAATTCACATCACAGCAGTCAAGGGAGTGGGGAAAGAGGGAGATCAAGTGGCAGATATTTACATCTAAAATTCACATTACTTGGGTTTAGAACATGCTACCACAATATATACAGTAAAATACCTCTTGGGACACTGGTACAAATTTTCTCAGCTTTGCTTTTCTGGTACAGGTAAAATCATTTTTAAATCACTTTTTCTTTAAACACGAATACACAAAAGAAATGGTTAGAAGTTTTCTTGTTTTAAATAAGCACAGAATGCCAGAGGTTAAAAACACATTTATAGGGCGGATACCAATTGGACATCACACTCTATACATTTTTTGCTCAAATTCCTGTACAAATACACAGCATTCAAATGGGTATTTACAAATAAGCTTGAAAGAATGAAAATCAGTATTTTACAATCTTTTCAAAGGATTCTCATCTCTAGCCTCCCACTTCCCCTTAAACGGGCTGATGCTTCAACAAAAGGGATTTGGAATGTGTCCTTTTCATCCAGTTACGGAAAACGGAAAGAGGAAACAAAGTGTTTCCCCTTGAATAAAGCAAGGCCAAACAAATCCTATCTTGGGTGTCACCAAGTGGAGAAGGTAGATGTTCTTAAATGATGACTGCCCTGTCCAGGGATTGAGGGTCAGACATGCCTTAAATGCTGAGGATGCCCTCCTACCTAAGAGTCAAATGCAAAGCTAGTCCTTGACCCTCTAACACCTGTGAACACCAGACGGTCCAGAGACTGACGCTTGCAAGTGGAATCTAGGCTCAGGAGCAGGCTTGCCCTTCAAAGTGGGGGCACCATGACCGACCCACACCCTCACAACCTTCTGCCCCACTCTGGCTGGAGTGATCCTGTTGGTATCAGAAAGGACCCACACTGGTAATAAACCCCCAAGAAACCCTGAAGGTAATATGGCCATCCATCTTTCCCAATGGGTTAGTTGCTGGCATTTCTGATAAACAAGTTGGCATTTGTTTATAAGAGAAAAACAACACGACTATGGCCCTTTCCATCTGGAAAGAGGGGATGTGGAGAAGGAATAAGGAGCTAGGGTCCAGGGGCTGGCCATGGAGATCAGGCAGGCCAGAAGAGGAACTGGGGGCGGGCAACACGCTTGCTCAATGAGAAGGCAGCCTTGTGACCATCAGTAATGTGAACACAAGCAAATGAAAGAAAAAAGTATTTTGTCTGCAGTTTGTTTTTAAGTAACTTAGAAGCACCCTGGTAAAATACTACTATATGCACTCTACCCTATCCCCCCAAATAATAAACTGAGAGGAAAATCAGTGCCCTGACCTGAAAGTTTCCTATAAAGACACCACTGTGCTCTGCCCAACAGACTGGGGAGGCTGGAGAAACTGCCCTCCTGCCCGCCTTGAACCCTGAGTGGTGGTCCCCATGGGCCTGAAGCGGCGTGCAGTTCTTGGCTATTTGGAAGATGACAGTTCTACCTGCATGGCTCTCTGCTTCTAAAAGGAGAAGCTCCCTCCCACTCTTTACCCAGGAGTTTGCTGAACCTGACCACATGTCCTCAGGGCCTGGAAGCCTGGCTAGGCAGCCAACCCCATGGCTCGGAGGTAGTGCTGAAAATCCCTGATTCAGGAGCTGATAGCAGGCATTCTGGCCATTTCTGAAAGCTTAGAGGATTTCCGGCCCCTGCCACACCACAGCCTCACTTACACCAGCTATCTAACACATGGGAAGGGATGTAGTTTCCCCTGGGAGGAAGGTGGCTAGGGTAGCCCCTCTGGCTCTACACCTCCACTCAAGCCCCAGAGGGTGAGAGATACCCTTGCGAATCCTTTAGCCACCAGGGTTCCTGTGGGGCATGAGGTGTTATCAAGGGGAAGAGAGTCAAGGGTCAGAAATAAAAGTGATGGAGAGAAAAATCCAAAGTGGAGTAGGAGACAGAGCTGACCCTTGGAAGTCTGGCAGTGTGCCCTGGGCATGCAGTTAGGCCAGTCACATGCCTGAGCCAGCAGGTTGGCCTGGCCAGCCTCTCAGTTGCACACTCCTAGATGGAAGAGTAGGCAGGTGAGTGCCCCTTTGTCCACCGTGACATGTAGTCCGTGTGGTCCTTGCAATCCCTGAATGCAGCCATGAACTTTTCTGTCCATACAGTAAAGGAAAAGGTCCTTAGTGCAATTTCCATTCTTCTGTGCATCTCTACCCTGCAGGGAGGGCCTGCTCCTGGGCCTTGCAGTGCTGCAAAGTAATTCTGTCTGTGCAATATCTCCATGTAGCTCCATGTGGCCTGGAACTGTAGGAGGAAGAAAGCATCTACTGCGTAAAGGAAAGAAAGGAAAATCCATAGAAATGGAAACATAAAAAATGAAATAAAAAGAGAAGCCACAACCCTTCATGCTGCTGCGGCTTCTGCATGGCAACATATGAGTTCACGGCAGTAGAACGGAGACTTGGGATGGTTCTCTCCTGAGTGCCAAGCCTCTCTGGCTCCCTGGCGTGGAGGTGGGGGGACTTGCTTTTCAGACCTGGAGTGGTTGGGCAAGCTGCTTGCTGTGGGCGGTGTCCCAGCCACTTCCCTTCCCTTCACTGTTCTCCCCGGCTATGCTCCCATGCCATGCGAGCCTGCTCCTCCTTGGTGCTCCCAGGAGGCAGTGAGGCCTTCCGGTGCAGGCCCCGAGGCCTCTCCACCTCTTCACGCAGCAGCACGCCCTCGTCATGCTCCAGGGCCGGCAGGCGGGGGTGGTAGGGCTTGGGTGGTAGCGCAGGCGGGTCCATGGGGTCCTGAGGGATTACGCACCCCGGAGCTGAGTGGCTTCGGCATGGCTGGGCTTTGATAGAGTCCAGGACGGCAGACTCAGAGAGGCTATAATGGACAGGGAGGTAGGGTGGCTCGAGATCTTCCTCAGCATTCCAGGCCTGGCTCGGCATGGAGTCCATGGTGTCAGTGCGAGGTGGGGCCTCTGAGGAGTGTCCAAAGTTACTCTCACTCAAGGAGGACACACCGCTGCTGGCACTGCCAGACAGTGTAGAGTTGCTGCCGTCCAGGCCTGACTGGGGGCTTGTAGGGGAGGCTGGGATAGGGTGGAGAGGAGACTGTGCAAAGGAAAGGGTGAGCATGTTAGAATCCCTCTCTCCAGACAGCCTGACTGGCCCACCAAAAGTCTGCTTATTAATGAACTTTAAAATAACCCTCATTAACAGCATGTTTCTTCAGCAGCAACCCAATTCCTCCCATACCTCTGAAGCAAGCCAATGGAACTCCAGAATCATTTTTTCTGTGTGCCCTGGCCCCTGGGCCAGGTCCCCGGCTGTCTGTGGCTCTGGGGTACTGACAGAAGGGCGGATCATCAGGCCAATTGGGGAGAGCAGAAAGAACCCTGGTGGGCCATAGACCAAAAAAAGACCTGCTAAAATCTGTGTTAGACCCTTTTCTAATTTGCAGAAAAATGAATAGGCAGGATTTAAGTTTTACTCTCATGAGTTTTTCATTAAGCTTTGGTGCCTGATACTTCTTGCTTTTACTGGATTCTAGTTTAAAATGCTCTATGATACATCATAGGAATGTTTTTTTTTTTTTTTTTCCCTTTTTGTCTTTTTTTCGTGACCGGCAACGGATCACAACCCTCAGTGTCGCGCCCGTACCGGACCGGGACCGGCAACGGGATTGCAACCCTCGGTGTTGCGCCTGTACCTTGCTCAGCCAGTGAGCAGCCGGTCTGTACATGGGATCCGAACCCTCAGCAGGAGCGCCGCTGCGCTCCCAAGCGGCACACTGTAGCAGTGCGCCATCGGGCCGGCCCCACACCATAGGAATGTTGATTTAGCTCCTCAACTATGGTTTGTTGATACCCTGGGGTGTGGGCAGAGAGCCCCCAGGTATCTCAGTGCTCACTTCCCAGACACACTTGGTGCCATGAGTTGCTGTCTCCAGGACCCCCTGATCTCCTTGCCCCTATCAAATTTGTTACAGGATCCATTGGTCACCTGCAGCTCAAGTGTGGCTCTGGCCACCCCCAGCTTCTGCCAGGCTGGGGACAGGAGCAGGAGAGGGCTTGTAGATCCCAAGGGTGATTCTAGAGCAGATGAGACAACTCATCACATGGCCTGGTGGGGCTGTTGCTTACATTACCTTGCGCAGGGTCCGGGCAGGGAGGGCTGGGGGGGTTTCACCCACAGGGTGGTGGAAGGCGTCAAAGTGTAGTGAGTAATGACCTGCAAAAGGAACAGAACCAGAGCTTCACCTGGAGGCCCTACTCAGGCTGCAAACCAACACCTTCTTGCTGGGCCAACTGGGCAGATGTGGGAAGAGTTCCCTAGAGACCCCTCAGCATTGAGGACCATAGGAAAACCTCTTTACGTTAACCTCTAAAACACAAGTTGCTAGGATAAAAGAAACCCACACCACACAGGCGGTCAGGAAAGTCGAGTGCTTCAGAGCCCATGGAACAATGGGCTGCAGGTAGTAGCAGCTCTAGCCCACTGCTGGGTGATGACAAGCTGGTGAGCATTGCGCCTGGCACAATCAATTCCATTGTCTTCAGCCTCCCTGGTTGGGATGGCCTTACTGAGCTAACCCTTTTGAACTCAGATACCTCATTGACCCGAAAGCCCAGCAGGATCCTTCCTGTGGTGGGGATGTTCTTTCTTGGCTGAGTTGACCCAGAGAATGTCCCATCTTCTCAGCCTGGATGGCTGTTGCCCTGGCCCTTGAGCAGTCTGAGACCAGGGACTATTTGGGGGACCCGCTGGAGGTCTTACCATGCAGCAGGCTTCGGGGAGGCACTGGGGGGACCAGGATGCGCCCCATGTGGGCAGACAGGAAGGGCTGGGCCTCTCGGGCTCCGCTATCCAGGCTCCAGCTGCTGGGGGCTGCTGGCACCACTGAAGGGTGGAAACAGATGGCATGAAGGGAGATTACTTCTTGAGCCACCCTCTGGGAGAAGCCTATCCTACAGCCTGTGGCTTCTCCATGTGTGCACTATGTATCTCGTACACACAAGAGTGCCATGCCAGCCCCTGGAAGTAAAAACACTAGCCAAGCAAGGCCCTGTAACCCACAAGGGAGAGTGGCCAGAGACTGAAGCTGCTTAAGATGGCAACAGAGTGAGCTGATGTCTGAAGAGTATTCAGAATGTGAGAAGCTGAGAGAAAGTGCAACAAGGAGTGAACATTTGCAGCCTATGGGGTTTGCCAGGAGGAGAAGACAGAAGAGGAGAGTAGAACGGGCTGATGTGACTGAGAGACTACATAGAGAATGTGGGCCCTAGAGCTCCCTGCCAAAGTCAAGAGTCAGGGCTGTCTTACTGCCCAGGCACAGTGGGAAAAGCAGGAAGCAGGATGGGTGGGATGCAGGGGCTGCTTCCTTCCAGAGCTGGGTGCATGGCCAAGAAGTAGGCAGGAACTGCCCCCAAAATTGGTCTGTGTTGACGTTCAAACTTTGCCCCATCCCTGTTGCTCCTATGCCCGTTACCTGGGTTTAGGATGCACAGGACGTTTTTCTAGGCAAGGACAGGTGTTCATTGTACCCACTGGAGGAAAGTATAAAGCCCAGGAGTTACAGCCCAAGTCCAGCTGGACCAACCTACTGCTTCCCGAGAAAAGGGAGGGCTGTGGAGCCATGGGTGCTTTGGGATATCTTGAGAAGCCCAGTTCCTGGCACTCACATGCTATGGATGTAGGGTAGAGTGAACTCTAGAGAAAGGGAAGCAGAGTGTGCCTTGCTATGCTAAGGAAAAAGTCCAGTGCCAGAATATTGGCCCCTCAGTCACAGCTGGTGAGGAGAGAAGAGAAGAAATGGTTGGACCTTTAGGTCCCAGGGTGCCACTCTGCAGGAGCAACAGGGGATATGTGAATCCTGTTGGCTAACTCCTCCTAGAGAGTAAATACCAGCAAGAAGAAATATGCCCTTTCTCTGATGGAGCCAGGAAAGCCCAATTTCCCTTTGGGCTATTAACAGCAGGGAGGAAGCTCACAATCCAGGTGCCTAGACACTGACTAAGGCAGTAGTAACTGAAGTGAGCCTGAGGTGGCTGGGGTTTGGGTTCTTCCTGGTCCAGGCACTAAGTGGGGAATTCCTAATGGGAGCTCGGAGGCTCTGGAAAGTTAGGAGCTGGAGTCTAGTCTTCAAGGAGGATGTGGCCAAGGGGCTGGGCCCCACAGCAGTCCAGTGATAAAGTGATGTCCATCCTATTCCTTCTCATTGCTCAGGAACTGGCATGGGCTTGCAGCAGCACATAGGGTGTAAAACTCCACTATCTAAACAGCCTCAATTATAAGGAGGATTGCTTAGCCTCACAGTGTGGTTGATGGCTGGTGGCAGGAAGAAGGGGCATGACAGCAATTGGGCAGTGGACAGGCACTTAGCCATTGCCTGAAGAGAGAAAGGAATTCTCAATCTGATGAGCACTAGGTGGATTCTATCAGAAGGCCTCCTCAGACAGCCTGAGCCACCCCCAGAATAGGCCCATTCTTACCCACGTGCTCTTCACGATGCAGCATGAGCTTCTTGGTCCTCAGCATTGAGGCACTCTCTCTCCAAAAAGACAAGCACCTTTTCCATAAAGAGCCACCAAATCTCAGGGAATAAGAAGACCAGAGGTAGGTCTGGGCAACTTCCCTAAAGGGGTTCTGAAAGTCCAAGTTCTCAAATGCACACCTAACCCATGGAAGAACTGCAACAGTTCACCCACAAGGGCCCAGAAGAACTCTCGCGCAGGAAGGCTATGGGAGAAGAAAGCTGGCAAGGCTGTAATGGTTGACAAAAGCGTCCTGCCAGAGCCACTCCATGTGAACCAGAAGCTACCAAGCTTACCTTGTAGCCTGATGTTTGTTAGCAGTGAGGCCAGTGGACATTTGTCATGCAGCACAAGTGCACTGGGGCTAGTGGGAAGACTAAGGTGGAATGACTTATCCTAGGAGAAGAGAGGCAATCCCCACTGTATCCTGTTGTCTCTTTCTTTCTCTCTCTTGGTGTTAACAACAGTCCAGCACTCGCCTGAGGTCCCTAGTGCATAGGCCATAGCCCTGAGGGTAGGCTTGCCTGCTCTGGGAGTCACTGCCTGGCAAAGATAGGTACCTGCAAGTGAGAGGTGGAGTCCTCATGGGACCCAGGACCCTGACTGACAAGAGAATGGTGACAAGTATGTATAGTTCCAGGAACCAGGTAGAGACCAGGTAGACTTAGGTGCCTAATGGCTTATGTGTTGCCACTGGGCAAATATCTAATTTGCTGCCCACTAAGGGCTGGCCTTGTGGTGTAGACATGCTTGCTCTGGGCTCAGCCTCTGTTCTGAGACAACCCTTCTTCCCTCCCACACCTGGGGGTAGGTGTGTCCAGCTACTTGCTGCAGCCTGGCCTGAGACTTGAAGCTCTCCTGTGTCCAGTTGGAGAAGGGTCTTGGTCTGGCCACCAGCACTCATTTGAGCTCTGAACCCATCTGGGTTATTCGCTAGTTCTGAGATTGTTATGCATCTCCAGTGAAGAAAAACCACTGTGGATTTTGGCCCTTAAAGCCAAAAGGGCACTTTGTTTTGGGTCACATGTGCAGGAGTTGAAGAAACAACATATTTTCGGGATGTGCAGTCTTGAGGCCAGGAAGGCATCTTCAGGCAGAATCTCCAGGGTGTTTGTGACTGAGCACCCAGCACCAATGTCCACCAGGGACTTATGTCGTGGACCCAGTGTTTGGTCTCCTTAAAGAGGTCACAGAGGTATGTCCTCTATGATGAGCAAGGGAGGAACAACACAGTGGTGACAGCAGAGAGCACTTGGTGAGCAGGTGCAATGACAACATGATGACAGCTTTGGAAGGATATGTTCCGACGGGATAAGGGACAGCAGGTTATATTGGTGGGAACTGAGTGTGTCCTAAACTCCAACAGATGGAGGAGAGGGACTGATATGGGGCTAGGTTCTAGGTGGCAAGAAGGCTCAGCACTACCCCCATTTAGGTGTTTCTCTGTGTTAAAATTAACTCAGGTCTCCATGTCTGGGGCTTCAGGCCAGGGTCATATGGGTCTGAGTCTGGTTCTTCCATCAGCTATATCGCCATTATCTAATCAGCCTCAGTTATATGAAGGACTGCTCAGTTTCATGGTATAGTTGATGGCCTTGCCATGTAGAAGAAGGACTCACAGCAGCCACTGTCCAGGGTGGCTACTGAAGGACTGGACTCCTTTGGGGCCCCTAGAGCTTCACTTGGAAAAGCTTGTCTTTGGGAAATTGACTTTGCCATAGGTGTCCTTCTTCCCATTCATCATGGGGCTTGTTTGGTGACAGGCCTGTTCTGAGCTCCAAGGAGAGGTCCCTGAGAGCCCAAGTTGAGAGTCCCAAAGGGCCCACAGGGCCTGTTAAATTCTGGGGCTGGTTGGGAGGAGCCCTGAGAAGTGGTTGCCCACAATTTGCAAACAACAGTCTGAATTTCCACAAAGTTTGGCTCAGGGCAGGTGGCAGCTGGAGCCTCTCTGAGGGTGGGCCCTTGGAACAGAGAGATACAGACAAACTAACAACATCCAAACCTTAGCTTCAAGCCAGACATGGGTTAAACGGTGAGCACAGGAGCTGGTCAGAACTCTGGACAGACAGACCTGGGAGGAGGCCACTTGGAGAGGAAGAGTAATACCTTTTTCAGCCACAGACAGATTGGGATCACTGCAGGGTTTGCAGGCTCCGACCACTTGCTGGAACAGGGCTCGCTGGAAATTTGGTGGCTAAGGGAAGGAAAAAAAAAAAAAAACATAAAAGAGAGTAGAAACAACTAGTTACATCTTGGAAAGCAGTGCTGTGGGCCACAGGAGCCAAGACATTCCAATATTAGATGGGGGAAATCAAAGCAGCAGTACAGCTCATGCTTAAGATGTGTTGAGAACTCCACACCAGCTCTAGGGAAGACTGCCTAGGGGTGTCTGGTTCTGAGTGCATCCATGCACAACAGTTGAAGCATCATCCTCCAGTGTCTGGCTGGGATCCAGGACGTCTTGTGCAGGGCCCAAGAAAAAGGACATAGGTACCTGAGATTATCTAATTGTCTGTATCTTTCTGTCTGGCCAGGGAGACCCACTGACAGAAAGGCTTAGGGACCTCCTTCCCCCATGAACACTGACAGGTTTAGTTTCCTGGAGAGGCCCTGCATAGGCTGGTGTTAGCACTGAGGGTAGGGGAAAGGGCAGCACTCAAGCCTAGAGTTACAGACAGACTTGCTGTTATGATAGGCAGCTGCCAAACAGACCTGCTTCCTCTGTCTGGCAGGGCTGGTCAGGCACAGGGAGGTACCACTGAGAAACTCCTGCCACTCTGGGGCTAGGTAAGTTATTTGGAAGTGACTTTTGTGGACTTTGATAGAAGGGCAGGGGCAGACTGCACAGGGGAGGGAGTTAATCCCTGCAGCTTCTTGGTCAAGGCCCCCAAGCAAGGTATTTGGAAAGCTGTGCAAATGGTTTGGAGACCAGCCTCAACAGATGAGGGGCTTCAGGTGGCTGGATGGATAAAGAGGCAGAGCTTGCCCCAGTGAGGATACCCTTCACAGACACAGGAAGGAAGGACACCCTCCAGCCCTATGTCCACCACTGCCGTCTCAAAACAGGCTGCAAAGAACCAATTTCCTCTGCCAGACTGTTTAGGGATGAAGAGTCAGGAGCCTGGCCAGAAGGACAGATAGCCACACAAGGAATGCTATTCCAACCCTGCCACCATTCTACCCACACCTGCACTCTGGATTGCTGGTCCCCAGATTCACTGCACTCCCCATGCAGGAGCCCAGCAGCTTTCTGAGGGATCTTACAGCAGAATGAGGGAGGCACACAGGACAATTCAGAAGGCCCAGCAAATGCAATGAGTGAAGCCCAGGCCACACACTTGCAGCAGAGGGTATTCAGTAGGGTGGGTCTACTACCTGTCCATTCTCCAGGATGGCTGCTGGATACATGGCACTGCTTGGGCGGTCCCGGTGTGTGGGCAGCAGCAACATCATTTCCCGGGCATGGCGATACTTATCTGGCAGAGAGGGAGAGCCTGTAACCAAGTGAGAACAATCACGCACAGATGACAAGCCACAAATGGAGGCCTAGCAGTCAAGCGTCCTCAGGACTGGGGAACAAGGGTAGGTTTCCCTTGCAGTTGGGGTAAGGATGAACTCAGCAAGCACAGGAGAAATGAAGCAGAACCTGTTGGTAAATGATGGTGGGGGCTGCACCCAGTCAGGGCAGACACACTGCAGGCGGGGGTGATGCAGACCCATTGACAGCCCCCCTCTGTGTTCAGAAGCAAAGGGTGAGGAGAGTTGAGGAATGGAACAGAGTGGCTAGAAGCCTCCTGCACCCAGTACTCTCAGGAGATGGGTGTGGCCTGGATACAGGTTCTCTTAGGAGGCCCAGGCATGAGCATAGGCCAGCTTGCGATGGTGGAACTATCACACAGAGACAGCGACAGATAACATAGCCACACAGTTCTTACTTGACATACTATGTTTTCATACACTTACCTTCTCCCGACACCAGGGGCTCTGTTCTCAACTGGCCCCCTACCACCTTTTTCCAGAGGCTTCTCCCTCTTAGATTCTAGGCTCCCAGCACCTGGCCTCTACCTTCCTGCAAGTTCCACTGCTGCCCTACGGCCAGGCTGGCTAGGAGCCCAGGGCTCTGCACACAAGCAGTCCTCCAGAGTTTCTCACTCTAAGATTTGCCCTTCAGTGCAGTGAACTCAGGGGTCATGAACCTAATCTGGAAGTCATGGGGCTTTAACTCTGCTTTTGAGTTGATGTGGTTCAAGTTCTTCTCTTGTGAGGTGTCTGCAGTGATCTCTCCTGGCCTGAGGGGCTGTTATGGAGGCCAGACCACAGCAGGTATGGTGTGATCCAGTCCCCATGGATATGGGCCACAGCTACAGGTCCAGAAACTTGTCATCCTGTGGTCCTCAAGAACACTTTCCACAGAAGAAATAAGAATAGCTTGCTGTTCTAAGTCAAGCCCAAAAGAAAAAAATTAAAAAAGAATAACTTGCTGGCTTTCCTAGGGAATGGGTAGTTTGAAAGGCCCTCCAAATATGCCTGCTCAATGTGCCAGACACCAGCTTATCCATGAGAAACTACAGGCGTTACTGGACCTCAGTGCCTCTCTGGCTGGCTCAAGTGGTTGAAACCCCTCTCTGTGGTGTGCCCTAAGTGAAGCCAGATGGTTGAGACCAGCCCATGGGCTCCAACTGAGGGGTAAATCTGCAGCTCCTAGAGGCTTTGTGTTCCTGAAACTCTGGGTCTCTGGGACTTTCCTTTGAGTGTGCAGTGCCAGCACTGTCAGGACTCAGGTTAAAAAAAAAAAAAAAAAAGGTCTTCTTCAGAAAGTTTGCCCCAAGAGTCCTTGAGAAATTACTGTTGTATTCACTTTAGTCCAAGAAGAGGCTTAAATACTTTAAAGTCAGCTTAGTAAATACCAGTAATGTAACTTCTATAGTTGGTCTCAGTGATCCTGTTTGTAGAACCTTGGGGCTGTCTTAAAGCTAGTCTTTAAAAATATCCTTTTTGATAAGAGAATGATTGATATGGGATGATTGATAAGGGAATGATAAGTATGATTTTTCAAAAAACTGGGGCTAAATTGCTACTATTTTGTGATTTTACTCATTTCTATGTTCTCTTTTAGAACTTGTGCTCTTAGATAACCTCAAGAAGATGGCTATGTTAAAAAAAAAGGAAAAAGCTCCTAATTCCACTGATTTTTATAGTGCCTTCCCAGGAAGAAACTCATAATGCTCCCTGAGACTTGCAGGCCACAGCCCTGGACAGGGCTATTCTCCATTTAGCACATATAGAAATAAACAGTACCTTTATACCAACTCAGTTACATCAAACTTTTATTAATGCCCATTCCACATCCAGCATGTAGTTGGAACCTGGTATATTGCCCTGCTCAGGCTGTCCATGGTCCCTCACCTCACGGAGCTCACAGCCTGGCTCACAGGGCCAACTCCACATCTGTGTACTCAATATCCTCATCCATGTTAGGGGGCTAGGATGGGGGGATAGCAGCCTGCAGGCCCATCAGGGCCCAGAAGCTCTGCTGAGGATTTGGATGCAAGTTATGGTGGACCTTCTGCTACCACTAAATTCTCCAACTCTACCACCTCACTTTCCTCCCACTGCCCTCTGCCCTGGGAAGCCAATCCCATGGTAGGAATGATGGTCACTTTTCATGAAAATGGCTATACACAACAAGGCTTCTATGTTCATAGGACTTCTGAACTACTTGAGTTGTAGTCTGGTAAACCCCAGGAAGGCTAGGTCCCAGTGCAACCAAGTATTCAAGGAGGATCATTCAAAATCCCAATGTTTCCTAGTCCCAATCAGCCTTTTGACCACCAGGGGGAGCTGCTGACTTAAAAGAATTAAAAGACTGTCCCTTGCAAGCCATTCATTTCAGAGGTTTTCAAGGCAACAGGAACCACAGCAGACAGTGTCAATGGGTATGGCAACGAAGGCCACTGTGGTCAAAATGACCACTCTTGGGAGTGGGGGAAGTAACTCAATGCAAAGGACTCCTCTCCAGATAATTTTCTCCATGAAAGCGCCCCCCTCATGGGTAATACCAGACATAACCCCAAAGAGTGGATTGCTCCCTCCCTTCTTTGCCCAGAGTGCATCTACTACATTTATTTGAAATCATCAGTCTTCCTCTATGATGTTGTGTCACACAGTCTTTTATCTTCTCTCACAGGACTTATGTTGGACAGATGTTGGGCCTGCACCTTTCTCCAGATGGGCCTATATGTAGATTGTACGGATATTATGGTCTAGATGTGACTTCCTCTTTTTCTTATTGCCTCTGCCCTTGTCACCATTCCCTACTTTGGGCCCAGCTCTACTTAATCATTTTGTTTACTTTTGCATTTAACGTCTATCCTAGAAAGGAAAGGGACTTCTTTCAACCTTCTGTGTGATATTCTGTAATTTAGCCATTGTGATAGCTTGTCTCTAAAAATGGCAACCATCAATGCCTTCCCTCGTAAAACACACACGCCATTTCTCATAACATGAGTTGTAGTCTCATTCCCCTCCCTCATATACAGGTTGGCCTTAGTGGTTTGACTAGCTAATAGAAATGTGGTAAAAGAGATTTGCTGGGACATCCAAGGCTGGGTGAGAAGGAGCCTTGCAGCTTCTGCCTGGGTCTCTTGGAATACCTGCTCTAGAGAAAACCAGCTGTCATACTGTGAGAAGCCTAAGCCCCATGGAAAGGTCACATATAGGGGCTCAAGTTGACAGTCCCAGCTGAGCTCCTGGCAGACAGCCACCATCAACTGCCAGCCATGTGAGTGAGCCATTTCAGACATCCAGCCCTGTTTTTAGATGATTCCAGCCCAAGGTGACATCTGACTCCAAGTGAGAATCAGCTCAGTGATCCCTGTTAGCCCACAGTACAGTGAGAGATGATAATAAATTGTTGTTTTAAGAAACTAAGTTTTGGGAGTGGTTTATTATGCAGCAACAGATAACCAAGCCATATGAAATAAAGAGAGGTTATTTCCAAACAAAGAGAAAATAATTTCACTCTGTTTGACTCTGATGTAGTGCTCCCTGAGGCAAGAGTCACATAGATGCCTTACTGAGCATTCAGTAAAAGCTTGGTGAGTGAATAAATCAGTAAATAGTCGGAAGGACAAAGTTAGTAATAGCCTGTGAGTTCCTTGACAGCAGGGCCTACTTGTTCCTCCTCTCTGTTCTCTCCAGGGCATTGAGTACCAGGAATTCAGTTAAAATGTACATCCTTTGCCGCCTTCTGTCTGTATCAACAACATGATTCAGAAATCTGTCTTCAGCAAGAATACCCAGATAAAGTCTTAGACATGGCTGAGTATATCTTAGAGAGATTTCAGGTTAGGAAAAAAAATGGGATTACAAAATATGTTGATGCAACTCTATTCAGGAACATTTATCTTAAGATGCTGTAAATGCCAACCTCCACTACTATAGTGTTCATGGCTAACTTCTCAGAGTTTCCTTCCTTTTTATTCCCAAAGCCATTTTTCAGTGTGCCTCTTTATAACACAAATCACTGTTCTTTCTCTATGTTTGCAGCCTTCGCATATTGACAAATCTTCAGCATGTACCAATTTGTTGGTTCATTTGTCTTATTTAACACTAGCAAAGTCTGCTTCTAAATACTGGCTCCCTTTTTCTGAATCACATAGTCCATGTTAGGAAAACATGGGTAGGAGAATAGGCATCAGACTGATGGTTGGTGAGTGTAAAGACCTGTAGTCCAAATTCAAGTTAGACATGAACTGGCTAGGTGGACTTAAGCCCCCCTCACTGGACCTGTTCCCCCACAGGAAATGAGGGATTGGTCTGGATGTTCCAGGTGACTGAGCCTGTGGCAGTTTTACCCCTCTTCCCTCCACTCTGCCAAGGTTTTTCCCAGTTGGCCACTGCATTTTTCCACTATGCCACACTCCCGCTGTTCTCTCCATCACTCCTACTGTGGGTCTGTAGGTTTGTGTGCTCTGGAGAAATTCTTTCCATAATGACCTTCTATGTCCTTAGTTTATGCTGTTTTTGTCTTCATAATAAGAAGAATGAAGGGACCCCCATCCACTGAAGCCTGAAAGCAACAGCCAGTGACTAGCTTGGCAAGCCCAGATCACTGTTATTATCCTGCACAGCCAATCCTGGCAAGCACTAGATCTTATTTACCACGGCTAATTTCTATTCCACATCAAATATTTCTACCTGAAAGTACAGAATCTACTTTCACTGCAGGAACTAGGATTGGAACGTGAAAAAGATATTGGCTCTCAGGGAACAATATTTATTCAATTGAATAAGAAATTAAGCAATAATTGGCAAAGTAAATAGGTTTTTACAGAGCAATTTCTCCTGATTAAGCCTTTCCCAACTGAAGAAAAATTTTTTGGATGTTGTTACTGTTTTAGAATAACATCCTCAAGGGCTAATTTTAGCCTTAAAATTTTTTTTCATATTTTATCATCATACTTGATTCCTCAAGACAAAAGACTCACTTTTGTCTTGACTTTGATCTTTATTCTTGCAAACATTTCAATGGGAAAGAACTGAGCTTTCTCCTAGGCTGTGTGTATTCTTACTGAGGTAGAGATGCAATGGCTAGCTACTTGGTGGCAGCAGAGCAGCAATCACTGCTCAGAGCAGGGTCAAAAGTCAGCTAGAGAGAGAGGACTGGATGCAGGAACCCTCAAGTCCTTGGTGCTAAAAGCACAAATGGGCATTCTCCAAGTCACAGGGCCACTCTCAAAGACACAGCCATAGATGAGAAGAGAATGAGTGGGGTTCACAAAGCCATCTCTTCTCCCTTCTGCAATCCCTGCCATCCTTACCTCGGGCACTGGAAGGGGCAGAAGTAATCATCTGGGATGGTGCTGAGTGTGTAGAACTCAGGCTGGAGGAAGAAGGGCTTGCCTGGGATGAGGACAGAACAGAGACGTTGGTGACTGAGCCCTGGTACCTGGGGTTGGGATACGAGAGCTGCAAAGGGAAAAAAATCAGGAAGACAGAGGTCTGAATGGCCAGAACAGTAGGGCTGGCCCACAGCTGACTTCTTCATGCCCTGAGGTGCCCAGACCCAATGCCTGATGCTGTACCCTGGGCTCTAATGGAGGCCAGACTGATGGCTGGCACACGGGCTCACCCATACCACCCACTTGGAGCAGGGCTTTTGGGTTGGTCCTATTATGGTGCCCATAGAGGAAGCAGGACTTAGCCATCAGGAATGTCAGGCAATCTGGCAGATAATCTTTCCCATGGGGTCTCTAAGAGAAGCTGGGACTGAAGCTGGATGTCCTTCTTGGGAAATAGGGCCTGGGAACTGACATTTGGGATTGTGTGAGGAAGGAAGGCAGATTTGCTAGCTCTGGTGAGGGGTGTTCTGAATTTGGGAACTAGAGAACTAGGCAGGGTTGCCAGCCCTCAGACCAGACCCTCCACCAGAGTGGTGAGTCATCTAGGCATTTTCCCTGGACTGCTGTAGTACCTGCATGTGGTGGTACAGGTCCTCAGGAGCCTCGCCCATGGAGCTATCACCCAGCATCACCATGTTTCCCACTTCGCTAGACGCATGTGAGGAGAGAGAGGATGATGAATGGCGGCCTGTGCCCATCAAGTTCATGGGGCTGTGAGCAAGAGTGGGAAATAGGGAGTCAGGCCCATGGCAGAGAAACCATGCTGGGTGATAGGGGGACAATAGAGGGAGATAGTGAAACAGTCATCCCCAGCCTCAGTCACCACTGGTTTGAAGGATTCCAAAGCTAATGTTCATAACCATCTGAAGCCTGGAGCAGTCCTGAGCCCCACCGGTCTGCGAGGGCCTATAGTGGGCTGACACAGCTTCTACCTGGAGTTAAATAGTTTATGGCCACTTGGTCTGATGGCATTAGCAGTTTCTCAGGAGGAATGAAAGAGATGCTGAATGAGGTCAAGGACCCCAGCTCTCTCTTGCTATGGGGTGTTAGTCTGAGCCAGTGCCCGCCCTCTGTCCACACCATGATGGGATCTGCTCCCAGGTCAGAGGTGTCTTCCTAGTACAGGGGAGCTATCAAAATAGTTGGCTGTGAACTCTCTGTGGGCTTCCTTCCACATCTGTGGCCACAGGCTTGCCAACAGCTATCCTCGATCAATACCAGGAACCCCTTATCACTTGTTCCTTCTCATTTACTGAGTGTCTGCCCTGTGCTGAGTTGCTGCTTCCATTGCAAAACAAACTTAAGTAAGGGGCTCTTCTCACTGGCCTCCTCCCCCGACCTGGCCTTCCTGCCCTAGAGGCTTTGAGTATCCTCAGTTGCAGGCAGGCCACTACTCCTGAGTTCAGAGCACCCACACCTTGATGTCCACATCACCACGTTGTTTTCTTCCTTAAAACTGATCGGTGATCCTCATTTCCTTTGGGATCAAGTCCAAAGGCCTGCATGAATAAGGCCCATTCAGAACTGGTCCTGGCCCCCTCCCACACCCTGGAATCCTATATTCCAGCTACTTGGCTCTACTTGTAGTGCTGACCAGGCTGGCTTGTTCACATTCGAGACTACCGCACATGTCAGTCATTTTGCTTGTATCTCACCCCATCACTCTTTTAACCCCAACTCTTTTCTGTAGCAAAGTTCTACTTATCATTCAAGATTTACCCCATGCCCCCATAAAAATACGTAAACACTTCTGTCACCCACAGTGACTGGCCGGATGCAGTCTCCTGTGCAGGAGCTGTTTAAGTGTGCATGGGTAAGAGGGATGTGAGTACACAAAAGCACTCTTTAAGACTCCTTTCCTCTGACCCTTGACATTCAAACTTACCTCTCTGGAGGGAACCGTCCCCAGCCCTAAGGCCGTACCTGTGCCGATGGGTCATCTTGATGCTCTCAGGACTCATGGGGTTATGGGATGCCAGAACATTTCCCCGTGGGGTGCTGTTGCCTGAACATGCAGGACTTAGCTTATCCAAACCTGGAAACTCCTGTTGAGAAATGAATGTCCCTTCATAGAGAGTAAGGAATAAATAAGTGATTAAAGGGGTGGAAGGGAAGAGCTGGCTGCTGGTCAAAATATAAAAGAAACAAAGAGGAACAAAAAAAGAATCAAACTGTTGGCTGAATCTGAATTGCTGACTTCTTTTGAGCAATGATCCCTTTACTACAAAAACACCCCCTGGGCTGGCCCGGTGGCGCACTGCTACAGTGCGCCGCTTGGGAAGTGTGGCGGCGCTCCCGCCGAGGGTTCGGATCCCACATACAGACCGGCCGCTCACTGGCTGAGCGAGGAGCGGGGGCAACACCGAGGGTTGCGATCCCGTTGCCGGTCCCGGTCCGGTACGGGCGCGACACTGAGGGTTGCGATCTGTTGCCGGTCACGAAAAAAGACAAAAAGACAAAAAAAAAAACAAAAAACAAAAAACACCCCCTAACTGCACTTGAGTCTAGACCAGAGGCCACAAGGTTTTAGGTTGACCCCCGCTAAGAAAAGCACATCTGGAATAGGCTGAAGTCAGTTTGAGTTCATAGGAATGTGTAAATAGGCTTTTTCACTACAGAATAAGTATAACAAGGACTGGGAAGAAAGAGAGGAAGAGCTTAATATTAGCTGTCAGTCAGTAGGGACCTCTTACATAAGGATTGGGGCTGGGTTTTACTGGATTGCTAAATGGCCCACCTCTTAGTGACCTGGGTTAAGTTGCCTGTGACACAGTCTATGGGAAGACAGGGCATAAAATGCTGATGTATGTAATTGAAAAACAGGATGGTTCTATTTTCACATAACTAAATTCTTATTAAGTATGTAGGGTTCTTGGCAGAAACTTCTGATTTCAAACCTTACTGGGTGACAGCATGTTGGTTTGTGTCCCTGTTTGTGACTCTGAGGAAACGAAGCACAACTGTCCAGGTTTCCAAGTACTTCATAATCTGTGGTGCATAGGGGCCCTATGTCCACTGGTGATATTTCCGAGTTTGGCCTGAAGCAACAGCAGGTTTTCCACTCCCTTCTTCCAAAGCATGCAGAGGGCTGAATGTGTTTCTGCAGCCAGAGACAACACCTCCATGTTTGTACACTGGAGACCTTGATGTATGTGGCAAGCATTTTGGGCTTTTGTCACTGCAGTGATCTGACCTCACCGGTAGCCAGGCTCCAGCCTACCTCCAGCAGTAGGCCACCTGCTGTGACAGGGAAATTTGCACACAGCAGAGACCAGCCAAACTAGCAGGAGACATAGTGGAATTGGAGGTAATGGAATACCCATCAGATTCAATGGCTGTGTGTATTCTCACTGAGGTAGAGATGTTATAAGGGGGAATGTTATAATAACCCCAGTGTTATTAAGGGGGAAACATAAAAGACATTCTTTGCATTTTTGACCTTGAAATACCATGGAAGAATCAAAACAGAAAGGAGAAATTTCAGGATCTACAGGCTTTTCTCTGGAAAATGTGCCCACCTCTCAAACTACAAGCTTCTTTTTTTTCTTTTTTACTTCTCATATTGTCCACACTTGTGCAGAAACAGGCTGAGACCTGCATTGGGAGCCTGGAGGGACTGAGATGACCAGAACCCGAATCCAAGAACAAAGCAGGTCAGCTCTAAACAGGTCAAGGCCACTGAGTCCAAGCGGTCCAACTGTGGTCCGTGGTCATCCCTAAAGGGGCACTTCTTGTCCATGACAGCCTGGTCCAGCATTGAACAACCCTACTTCCTTGCCTCCCTGCCATTTCTATCCAGTGGTTCTAGGTAATGAGAAGAGAGCTTTGCTTGGGTGCCAGGTAGCAGCAGGTAATTGGGCTCATACCCCTTGAGATCAGGGAGCCAGCCTGCTTAGCAGGAAAGCTTCTCTAGAAAACATTTGGAGTCAGCCTCATGGTTGGGTGAGGGCATGTGAATAAGGGGCTCAGGACCACCTGAACCCTATCCTAAGCCAGCCAGCATTCCCTGTAAGACCCTCACCAAGGAAAATTAGAATACAGGTCCTCCTTGTGTGTATCAGTCCTTGGGCCAAACCCTGCTATGGAGGCCTAAGAGTAAGGCCAAAGTTAGGGAGACTTCTGGAGCCTGGTCCAGCCAAGAACCTGACTGACCCCTGCCTAAGAGCAGCCAGCATGAAAGTACTGCCTGACCTAGGCTTTCTCAGATGTGAGCTGGGTTACCAGATATGATGGAGAAAGTTGGGAGGAAGAGGGAGGGAGAGAAGGAAAGGAATAAGAGGGGAAGGGCAAAGAGAGGTAAAAGAGAGATGGAGGAGAGGGGATAACGATGGGGAGGGAGAGTAAAGAGGGACGGAGATGGGGAGAGAGGTTGGCTCAGGCCATGCCTTACCTCTTAGGCTCTTGGGGTGAAAAGCATCTCCACAGAGATTCTTACATGTGGGCCATATACTTTAGCTCTTTCCTTCACATATGAAAACTTCTGTTCACTAGCACAGTGCCCTGAAAAATGTTCTTTGCCTTTGAATCTGACTCCTTCTTTGGGAGTGAATGAATGAGTGGGTCCTGAGCATCCTTCCCTGGGATATAGCACCCACCCCTGCCTCCTGCCCCTCTGTGGCAGGGATAATTTCTCTCTCCCCTACCTGCTCCCTCCCACTTTCCTTTGGCTAGTAGCACAGGTCTAGAGGAAGTGACACCTGGTTCTACTGCAGCGGGTACAGGACAGGCAAGGATCAGCTTACATGGTAGAGACTGGCCCGCATCATCTGGAACTGATCAATCAGCTTCTTATGCAGAGGCCGCATTTCTGGGTGCACAAACTTCTCATGAACTGCTAGCCCAACTCCAAGGACATGAACCTATGAGGGTGACAAACAAAGCCACTCTGTTAACCAGGGAGCAACCCCTGAGAGCTGTAGGCCTTTGCCACTGGCTGCTGGCTTCTAAGCCCTGCATGACATACCTGCTCCTGCATGAGCTCCTTGAGCTGGCTGATCTTCTCAGCATCTCCTGGGTGCTTGGTGATGTAATCTTTATCAAAGAAGGCCTGTGAAAGGAAAGGCCAAATCAAGAAGACTCTTCTAAGGACTACTACTTAGATGGGGCCCAGGAGGCTTAAGTCCAAAGGTGCTACCTAAAAGACAGTCAGGCTGTCTCCTCACAGGTAGATACACTAGCACCTCCAGCATGGCCTGTTTGAATCTTTGGCAATCAGAGGTGTGTTTTCTGTGTCTGAGAAGGACTGAAGGTGGCCAAATCCTCTAAACCTGGATGCTGGCCACAGTCCTTATTGACCCTGGATGGCCTGGGTAGGGGAGGCAGGACTGGTGACCTGGGAGTGGGGGCTAGCCTTTTATCCAGCCTACAACTCACTTCTGAAGGACTGGGATCTATGGCTCCTCTTGTCAGTCACTTTACTTAATCCTCCTATAATCAGATGGATTATACATCTGTCAGAGTTCAGAGAATAAAAATGAAGAAAAGGCCCCACCAGAGAGCTGTGCCACAGAAATGGGGAGTGGTAGAGAGTTTAGGGCTTCATCCCAGGGCTACCCCAAGTTACCTTAGCCAGGAGAGGGCTACCTGGGAAGGCTGCCCAAAGAGGCTGCAATCTTGAGAAGGGGAGCCTGCAAACTGCCTCCCAGACAGGCTGCCTGTGTGGGTTTGGTCTCAGGCCCCAGCTTACCTCCTGGTAGCGTGCAATGCCTCCATTGACAGCTGCATCAATGACGCCATTCAGGCACATGCTAAGCAGGTTGATGTTGCCATGCACCTGCTTGTGTTGATACTGGCTGATCAGGGCTCGCAGCTCCTGGTTCTTATTCTCCACCACTTGGATGGCATTCTCCAGAGGGCTTACCTCCACCTGGGGGCACACAGCACACAGTGTCATCCCAGAAATGATAATCCCTCATCACATTCCTGATAACAGGGATCTAAGAAAGACCTGTAATGCTGATTCTCCTTCCTTGTTTCTGTGGACTTGAGATTGCCTGGGCTCTTTCTACTTTTCTCTTCTGATTTATAGGTACTCGGAAGTACAGAAAATAGTTCTGAAATCAGAGAGCTCTAGCTTCCTGAAACTCAGAGAGTAGTTTTCTCATTCGTAAACTGGGAGGTTAAAAATACCTGCTGATGGGCTGGCCAGTTAGCTCAGTTGGTTAGAGTGCAGTATTTTAACACCAACATCAAGTGTTCAGATCCCTGTACTGGCCAGCCACCAAAAAAAACAAAACCCCAAGCCCCCCCAAAAAATCAAAACACTGCTACCTGGGCTGTAGTGTGGATTAGATGAGAGAAGGTACACAAAGCTCCTGGCACAGAATTGACCTGTGGGAGCCTAGGCCAGGCAGGTGGCTGAAGCTTGCTCTTTCTTTAGTCCTTAGAGAAAGGTCCCCAGAGCCAGGGATGAGGGAGCAGCTATGAAGCTTAGCCTCATCTGAGACAAGTCTCACCAGTTCCCTCCTCTCCACTTCAAACCATCGAGAGATGCCAGGCAAGCTGTGGGTCAGGGTCAGTGTGGTACGCTCAATCCACAGGCTCTGCACAGAGGGTATAAACAGGTGTACGCAGTTAGGCAAGTTTCACCACACCGTGCCTACCTGAGGGATGCAATGGTGTGTGGGCCTGGCCCCAGGACTTGTAATGAGCACTGCCCCTGCTGCTCAATCCACAGGCTCTGCACAGAGGGTATAAACAGGTGTACGCAGTTAGGCAAGTTTCACTACACCGTGCCTACCTGAGGGATGCAATGGTGTGTGGGCCTGGCCCCAGGACTTGTAATGAGCACTGCCCCTGCCTTCCTAGATTAGTTCACCTTGAATTCATTCTCCTTGTCCTTGGGGCCTTTGTGAAAAGGCCTGTCGTACCGGAACTTCCTCACATTGTTGACACGATAGAAGCTCTTGACGCGATCCGGGACCCTATCCATCTGCAGAACATCTATGTAATCTGGAATAGGCGTTACTGCATAGATCTGCAAGTCTGGGCAAGAAGTGAAGGGGAAACCCAGACTTGTGAAACAGATGGACCTGAGTGGTTAATCCCTGTCATCTCCTCAAAGGAGAGAAGAGCACCATAGTCCCTGTTCCCTACTGACAGCAGAGGTTGAGGCATCAGCATTTCGAGGGGCAGATCAGACCAAAGCTCAGTTAGACAAATCTATATGTCCCCTCCCCCTCCCTGTTCCAGTGCTCTCATGAGCACTCAGCCAAGGTGAGATGTCAACTGCCAAGTGTTCTCTGGTGCCCCTTTAAGAAAGAAGGTGAAAATGGTCAGGTGAATGTAGGTTCCTGCCCCAAAAGAAGACTGGGAGAAAAGGCTAAGAGAAGGTGGCAGGGCCTGGGCCTGCCCACTGTAGTAGGTAAACTGTATTTCCTGCAAAACAACTTTTAAATAAAATATTATTTGGAGTCTTTGTGGAGAAAAAATTAGATGGGAGTCCATTTGTCCTCCCCTTTCTGGAACTAGTTTGCCACAGTCATGGAGACTGTCATGTGGTCTCCAGGGAAGCTATTGGAAGGGGAGAGTGAGGGGGAGACCAGTGTTTGCATTCAGATTCCAAGTGCCACCAAACCATAGGCATTCCCCATCTCCTCCCCCTCCTTGCATTCCCAGGACTCACCCCAGTCCATTTGACAAAGACAAGGGACAATAATAGCGCACATGGGAGTGGAGCAGAGGACAGCATGGATGGTGTCCCTGTGACAAAAGAACTGGTGGGACCCCAAATCACCCTGCACAGTGATTGCTCCTGGTTGCTGGGGCAGGTCCCTTATAGGGCAGGGTGGGGACTAAGCTGCTGGTAGAAGCCAGCCTGAGCAATAAAGGTCCCCTTGAAGCCCTGCTGATGACTAGGCCACCCATGGCTAAAGGCATGCCACTGCCTCCTCTGTGAGGCAGGAGTGCCTTGCAAACTGTGGGTTCTGTGATAAGGATATACTCAGGTTTAGTACTATGAGTAACCTAGCCTGCAAGGCCAACAACGTGGTAGAGGGGCAGCTGACTGGGTGGGCCTCACCTCCCAGGGCCCCAGCCAGCCCTCCTCCCCCCACTGAGTATCAAAAGATACACTGGGCATCACACTGTAGGATGGCGTCGTCAGGATGGTTGGGGTGCTGCATGGCGACAGCCTGTGGGAACTCACTGAGCATCCTTTGCTGGAAGGCCTCTAGCCTCTCGTAGTCATGGCCACGGCACACGTATTCTTTGTTCTGCCACAAATATGAAAGTACACTCTATGCCTTGCCTGTAGCCCCCCAACTCCACACAGGAGTCAGTAGTTACTCATCCCACAAACACGTCCTAGGAGACTCCTCTGTACCAGGCCCTGGGGCAGGCACAGGGCACAGTACTCGGTCCCTGTCTTAAGGGAAATGACAGTTGAGGAGAGAGAGGGACAAAGAGAGAATTGCACTGTGGTATGGCAGCCCTGGGGGTGAGGTACAGGCTGCAGGAAGCTTTGAGGAGAGAGGAATACCTTACCCAGGAAGGGAAACAAGGTAGAGGGTGGGATTTTAGAAAAAGCTATATTTTTAAAAAGTTCTAAAAGGCCACCTGGTTTAGCCTGGCAGAAAAGAGTGGGGAAGGGCAATCTATGTGGGTAAAGTGACAACCAGGGCAGCAATGGCCAAGGCAGGAAAAGGGCAGCTGGAAAGAAGGTACTTGTGGAGATCTGGTGGGAGGGTGGCTGAAGAGGCTGGCAGTGCCCAGTAGATATTCATTAACTGTTTATTGCATTAATAAATTCCTTGGCAGCAAATTCCTTTGCAAATGTGTCAGCAGAACAAATCAACATCATTGTAACTACACATTCCTTAAAACTTGATGTTATGTCACATTTGGTTGGGTTAGGTCTGTTTTTCATTTCGTGGACTGAAGTCTCTTTGTGGACAAGGCACCTCTAACCCTGCTGCTCTGTCTACTTCACAGTTGGTCATAAGTAGGTGGCTGGAGGAAGTTCCTCTAAAACCTGTTGGTGACATTGTCTGCCTACCATGCTGCCTAACCATACCCATTTCAACAAAGTGGTGTCAGGCACTGGCAGCCCCTCCTGGCATTTCTTCAAAGGAAGAGATAGAGGGAGTATCCACAGGGCCAGCCATATGCTTCCTGGGACAGGGTTGATCAGAGGCCAGACCTTGGAGGACTTCAACCTTCTTGGACTTCTGCCCGCTTTTTACTTCTCTTACTATGGGAGAACTCAGCTAAGGCTAGCCCATGTGTCAGGACAAATCAGAAGGGAAGGGCAACACCAGAAGAGAACTCAAGGTCATGAGGAGCAGGCTGGCCTCTCCAGTGGAACAGACCAGTGGTCAAAGGACAGAGACATTTCTAAGTCTCTTGCTTGATAAACAGAACAAAGAAAGTACTTGTGAAGAACTGGCTTTTTCATATTCACTTACATACCTACAACCATCAACAGTGTCTGTTCATAGGTCAAATGAAGAGAAATAGCAATTCCCCTAAGAGGGAAGAGCTGGATGTTTTCCTGTCTTCTTGCAGATTAGTAGGTAATCATATTTATGAGGGGAGGCAAGCAGATAGTTCAGAGAAACCAAGCTGATAGAGCTAAAGTAATAGATGGCCTGTGTATTCAGAGATGGTGAGGGAGTAGCCTAGCCTTCTGGAGAAGGCCCAGCAGGAGGAAGGCACACAGCGTTGACCTTGAGGCTGGCTGTTAGTCTCATGCTCACTTGGGTGAGAGCCCCAGCATCCCCACACAAGACAGATCTGGCTGCCACTGCTTTGCACTTTACTCTTGCCATCTACAAGGCAAACAGCTACCTCCACTGGGACTTAGTCTATTTGCCACAGATGAACTGAGCAGCTGAAGGAAGGAAAGGCATGTATCTAGGCCAGGGAAATTTGTATGCATAAATCACAGCTCCTAGAAACTGCTCCTGTGGGATGGACTGACGGTGACATTTCCTAACACCACTTGTTTTTCTTCTTCCGTTATTAGAGCCTTTGAAGCCACATTTGAACATTCAGACTGTTCCTTGAGAGCATGATTTGGATGGCTCAGCAGCAGGTTCTTTGCCAGGTCCTACTTGTCAGAAAGCTCCAAGGACACTTGAGACACTGATGTGCCCTGTGACATAATAATGAGAGGGTGGGAGCAAGGTCGAACTATAATGGAGCATTACTGCTTAGCAGGAACAGAAACAGGGGACATCAGAGCCTGATTTTGTAATATCCATAATGATGTTTTAGAGTGAAAGCTGGTTTCTGATGTGCAAATTGTGAATCTATACAACGAGAATAAAATAACAATGAGTTAGCATAATTTGCAAAGAAAAAATGAGAAGGAAGAAAGTTATAGGGCCAGAGTCATTAGTTGGTTAAAGGACTTTCTGGAGATGCTTTTGATTTCTAGTTCTTATACAATTCCTTTTACCTCTTTAGCTGATTTCTACCTCCACTGCTATTATATGTTCTATGCTGACGGGAGCAGCAAATATGCCACTTCTGAACTGCCCAGACTGGATGGTCAGTAGAGATAAAGAGGTCCAAACCTCCTAAGGAAGCCTCTATTCAGTTCCATTCTGCTACTAGGAACACTCCTGAGGAATAGAGTGAGAGCCTTCCTGGGAATCACAATTAGGCAGAGTGAGCTTGCTGTCCTGTGGTATTACCAGTTAACACACAGATCATTTTTTCTTTTAGCCTAGAGTGATTACTGTCCAGGAAAAGTGCAAGTTGACCTGCCTTACATCTGAAATGTGGTTAGTCTGGGCTCTGTTGCGAGCAGACCGGATTTTTAAAGGAGCTATTAAACCCAGTTGACTCTTGCTGTGATACCAAGCTTGTTATTGCTCACTGGCTAAAGCAATTTCTCTAATAAGATGGGATCCCAAACACATCAAAGTGATCCTATGAACTTTCCCAACTGCTCACTGAGACTTATGGACACTAAACTTTAAAATGATATTGGAATTGGGTGATATCAGAGCTAGTCTTAGGTCTCAACTGCAGCAACAGGGCTCATTCATCAGGACAGCTTCATGTAGGTCATCATAGAACAACAAATCTCTATGGGATACAGTCTCCAGGTGCAGGTTGACTATTCTTGGAGCCCCTGGGTTGTGTTGAATAAATAAATCACAACTGCTCAACTGGTATCAGTAGGTCTATACTCAGCAATTCCTTCCACTTTGTTTATGTTGTAGTTCAGCCTTCCAGGGCATGGGTGGAAAGAAATGGCTATTGTCTTCCTGGGTCAGAGAACTGGCTGCCTAGAAGCATGGAAGAGGCTTTTCACAGCCAAACCCAATGCTTGGAAGCTCTCTCAGGGTCCCAGGAGGTTAGTGAACTGACTTCCAGGTTGTCTCAAACCAACAGTTCTCTATCCTGGCTGTATAGGCTACAGTGTATTCAGGAGAGAAAACCCCTATTTTAGATGACAACCCCCAAGAGGCCAGCCTACTGTTTAGGGCAGGGCTGTACTGATGCCCTGTCTGACAGAGAAGAGTTACAATGGAGGTTCCAGACACTGGAGGCAGAAGTTAAAAGGTACCTATGGACATTTTTAGACCCTGGTCAGTTCCTGAAGGAACTTGGCTGATTTGGTAGGAAAACCACCCTCACAAATTCCTGGTAGATACAGAATAATACAGCAAACTAAAACAGAGACTGAAGTTGGCAGCCAGTGCAATTAAATAAAGCCAAATGCCTTTTGTTGACTGGTCAGTCCTTTGAAAAGAAGTCTTCAGTAGAACAGGCAAAAACGAAAAATCAAAAAACAAAAAAGTATAGGTTTTAAGTGAAGTATGCATAAAATATACAAGTTCTTGTGACCACTTGAATGAACTCACCCGAAGGAAGAAAGGAAACTTTCTGCCATAGAAGCCAACCCGAAAGAACTCAGGCTCCAGGCGTTGCTGCTCCATAATGTTGTCATAGTAGCTGGCCTCCATTTTCTGTAAATGAGAAAGTCAACTGCCCTCATGTTGGCTTCACTACTGTTGCTGTTCAAAACAAGTTCTCCCAGGCCAAACTGGACACTGTCTTCTGGAAAGGGATCATGGCAATTCCATCTAGGTAAGAAGCAAGTGAACCCCTAGCCATGACCAGCCTCCTTCCAGGGAGATGCATCACAGAAGAGGAAGCCCTCCTTCTTCATCACCATCTGATGATGGGATGGGGACAGGCCTACCCATTCCAACCCTGTGCAGCTGCTGTGAATGTCCTTCCCAGGGGGTGCCCAGCCCCATGGAGACCTGGGCTTCTTGCACTTGAGAGGCACACACTTAACATGGACCTTTTCTGCCTAGGGATTTCTGGTTTTGACTGTTACTCACTACACCAGTTGACCCCTGACTAGAGTTGCTTGTGGCTGGCTACCAGCAATTCTCAGTACCACTTCGCATCAGTTCAACTGCATACGCTCTTGCTTGTCTATCATCTGACTAAAGATACTAACAACCTAGTGAGGAAGGCTCAGTTGCCAGCATCACTGGTACTGGTTCCAATTTAGGAGAGTTTAAGCTTGGAAAGTTAACTAACGATGATGTCCAGCATTACCAAGCTTGGTAAGTTTTTTAGTCTTGGCTGACCTGGCTTCACATTCAGAAAAAACTCACTGAACGCTTGATTGGGAAGATAGCTCTAATATATTCAATCAAGCCAGCTTGCTTTGGAGCAGTGGCCTTCAGAAATGGTTCAAGAAGCTACTGCTAGAAGACCACATCCAAACTCCAAACTGGATCAGGGAACAGAGGAAAGTTAACCACAAGGATAAGGGTACAGGGAAGAGTAAGCTGAAACTGCTGACCTCTCTTTGCCAAAGAAGTCAGCAGCTGCCATGACTCAGAACCTAGCACCAGCAACCAGGAAACATTTGGTGCAGACCTTCAAAATCCATGGCGCATCTGACTTAATTTTTGAATATTTTGCTTCAAAAAGGGAGCAAAGACAAGGTGCTTCAAAGTGACCAAAGTGGGGAAAGCTCTTATAAAGTTTTTAGATGTTTTTTAGAGGCATTCTTAAACAAAACTATTTCAGAAAAAGCTTCTTCATGAAGTTGAGCTGCTACTTTCTCTTTGAAACTTCCATCTTACCCTGCCTATGCTGGTTTCTCACTTCCCTGAGTACCAGTGATGCCTGGGGTCCAGATCATACGATCATTTGTCAGGTGTGTGTTTTGGTTCTCCAGTCAGCCTACAAGTGTCTTGAGGGCAGAAACCTTGGCCTCTGCTTCTCCTGTACTGCCCACAGCAGTAAAGCAATGGCTTGGCCCACAGTGAATGCTCTCTCAGAAACTGATGTCAGGAAAGTTCTGGTACCTCCAATCAAGGCTGGGGTGGGGGACGCGGCAAAGCTCACCCGAATCCAGCTGAGGCTCTGATAATCGTAGAGGCTCTCGTACTGACATGCCAGCTCCCTGCATAGTGGAATCCCAAACTCCCAGCTCTGTGTCAGAAATAGGAACAGGGCTTCAGCACCTCGGACATCCTCAGAACGACTTAAACCCACATCGAACACATCAGAGGACACAAAAACAAAAGATCTCCTGCTAACTCTAACTCATATGTTACAAAGAACATGCCTCAAAATCAATTTGTGGAGCATGACACATAGCACTGTGGCTTTCTAGCTCAAGCACAGCTTTCAGGTCTCTGCTCAAATGTCTTCACCTCCAAGAGGCCTTCCCTACCTTGTCACGAACAGGCATTTTCCTGTCCATTTCTGTTCCACTACTCTAAATAAGATTATTTAAGCTCAGAAACAAGTACAAAAACCAAGAAGAAAGTGGCTACCTAAGGACTTGGTAGGAGGCCTGGCCATTTCCTTTATGGAAAGATTTGAACATTAAATTAGGCTTCAGATGATCCTTGCCTAGTCAGATCCCAGGCTGTTTCTATGGTGTGGCTTCTGCTATGGCGACAAGCCCATCTAACAGGCGCCTAAAGAATGCTGCAGTGGCCTTCATTAAGAGGCAATATTGTGAATTTCGTTTTTTTTTTTTTTCCTTTTTCTTTTACTATAGTGTTTTCTCTCTTGGTTAGATTGGGAATCATCAGTTTACTTGATATTTCATCCAGGCTCCTCTCCCCAACTTCTAAATACTAATCAAAATGTTTTTATTATAGGAAATTTCAAGCATAAAGAAAAGTAAAGAGAATAGAAGAATGAATCCCTAGGTAAGCATCATCCCATCTCAGCAATGACCAACTCATGGCCAATCTTATATCATTCACATCCCATCCACTTACTCCTCCTCATAGTTTTTGAAGCAATCTCAGACATCATGTAATTTCACCAATAACTATTTCAGTATGAATCTTTAAACAATAAGGACTATATTTTGAAAAATACTATTTGAAATAGCTTTAGGGAAAAGAAAAACACTGTTTCATTTGGGATTGTGTTTCTCAAAAACAGCATTAATTATTTCTGTCCTCTGAAGGAATTAATGCCATATGGATTGAAATTGCAGGACCAATTAAAGAGACTGAAACAAATCAAAGAGAATTTTAAATAGACCCTGACTCCTTGCTCCAATAAAATGCCACTGCCTCAGTGAGCTAGAACACCTCTAGTATCCCCATATTGCAGCTTTCAAGGGGGCATACGTCATCCTCTTTCTAGCTCCAAGTGCTGCTTAGGCAGGTTTCAGCCAAGGACCCACAATAAGGTCTGCCTGGCAGGCAGCCCCATGGGAGCTGGCTAAGCAATAAGCTGTGTACAGACTTCTGGCCATTCTGCCAAGAGCTGTCCCATGAGAAACTGCTCATTTAGGTCATGATGTCCTCATGTGGGGCTAAAGGCACTCAATAAAACAGGTCTTCTCCATTGGGATCAATGCTCATGTGTACTGCTGGCATCTCTGCCCTAATTTGTAATCCTGCTGCTTCAAGTCACTCCTCCCCCAATCATCTTCAGAGTGAGCCAAGACCAAGAGTTGTAAGACACTCTGCCAGCCTTGAAGGGAGAGTTGGAATACTGGTGGGTATGGGGGCTTTGAGGGCTGCCTCTGTATACAAGTAGCGCATGTACTGGAGAAAAATTTATCCCCATTTACATCTTTTCCTTGGTTTCCCTCCTTCAGGCAGGAGGCAAAGCTAACTCTAAAACTCTGGACCAGTGTCTGAAATGCAATCACTTCTGCCAGCTCTTGCAGATGGATGCTTTTACAAATCCTTGTCACCCCCTACAGAGATGGCACACAAGTTACTCTGACTTAGGGCTTGCTCTAATCAAACAGCAAAGGAAGGGATGGGCCTGAGTCTTCAGTCTGGCAGTGTTTGTACCTCTGTTTACACATAACATACTAGAAGCAAGAGTCATTCCTTCAGAGAAGTGTGGGCTATGGTGAACTCTCATCCAGGAGGGCCTAAGCTCACCCCCCCAGAGAAGGCTGGTCTAACCCTGATGATCTGTGTGCCCAACAAACAGACCAGAGGCCTCTGTCCAGCCTCCCTTTCTGTCTGCTCCCTCTGCCTGGGGGTGAAAGGCCAGTTCTCATCTTTATACTTCCCCTTCCTTCTCTCAGCTCTCATTCTGCCACACCTTGTTCCTTTGACCCTCTCTCCTGTCTGGCCTGGGAGAGCTGACCCCTTGTGGGCCGGGGCCCAGTCCACCTTGGAGAAGGTTCCTAGGTTAACCACCTCACTACTGAAGAGAATGGCCTAGAGCTAGGCTATGACCACGAGTCCTCTTGTGTACCCAGGAAATGAATATGGGGCCAATGGAGATTGGGTTATCTATTTAAGGCAGATAGCAGAGATGCTGGCAGTGTGTAAAAGTAAAGTCAGGAGGGGTCTGGCTTGTGAGGCAGAATATGCTAGCAGTGCTGAGGGCTAGAACCCCTTTACCTGCCCTTTCCTCTAAGTCTTTTCCTTTTCTGCCCTCCTCTTGTTGCCAAGGTGATTTTATTCCTGGTATCAAGCCTCCCTGCCCTGCCCCACCCCACAGGAGCATTTTTCCTGCAGCAGCCAGGTTTTGTGGAGGCATTAGAAAAACCCTGAATGCTTTCAAAAAGAATTACTTAGCCTTACCTACTGGTTCCATTAGGAGCTGAGGCACAGGAACAGAGCAGGTGGACCTTCTGTATGAGTCTAAAAGAGTGGATCTGATAAATGCGCCTTGGAGAATGAGCTCATGAAAGGGCTAACTAAGTGGTGTGTACTCAGCACAGACCTGCTCCTCCAGCAATTCCAAGCAAAGGCAGGGTTGCTGCAAGGAGTGGGGAGATCACTGAGAAGGTGATGTGGAGCCCCCAAGTAATTCTCCCCTTCCTGTCTGTAGTGGATTAAATTATGTCCCCCCAAAACTCATTGACGCTTGAATTGTGTTCCCAAGTTTTATGTATTAGAAACTTAGCCCCCACTGTGACTGTTAGAGGGTGGGAAATCCTATTATGGTAACTGAAAGGTGGAGCCTTAAAGAGGTGATTGGATTGTAGGACTGTGCAGTAGTGAATGGATTAAAAACGGTGGTCAAGGGTGTGGTTCTGAGGACTTAAAAGAGGAGTCTGTCTTTCTCTCTGCTCTCTCTGCTTCCACCATCTTGCAATGTGAGACCCCTGGGTCACTGTCACCACTACCAGATGGACTTTGGACTTCCCAGCCTCAGAAACTGTAAGCAAAAAATTTTGTTTTCTTTATAAATCACCCAGTTCTGTAGTATTTTATTATAAGCAACATAAACAGACTAATACACTGCCCATCTACAATACTCAGGCGGGCTTTACTTTTCACTCCCAAGTACATATTAAGGTTTAATACTGCTTTTCTATGTACTCCTATAGTGTGGGATGAAGAGGGGGCTATTAATGCTCACACATCCCACCAAAGTAAGCTCAATCAGAATAGGATAACTCTGTACCGCTGTGCCCATGGAAAGGAAAGAGGAAAATTAATACACTCAAAGCACTCAAGTACATTCACACCATGCTTATGCCGTTCCTTCCAAGCTGAGAGGGCTTGCTGGACATGTGGATGAGTCAGCTCCAGGTCAGCTGGGTGCCAGGAAGACAAGCCCAAAACTATGCCAGTGAGGGACCCTAAGTCTGGCTCTTGACCAGCAAGGGGAAGAGGTTTGGGGTCAGCACTGGAGATGAGTCACATAGGCTGTATAAGACCTGAGCATAGGCCTCCCTTCTGGGCTAGGTTACAAGAGAGCTTCTGCAGTTTTGTAAAGGTTCTTGCTTACCAGTGCATTCTCTCCATGGAAAGATGTTTTCTGAGTGAATATTTCTGACAAACACAGAAGTCTCCTATGTTATGTAAAACTGAAGAACATTTTATGATTTATGGGCAAAAGCCATTAATGTTTAAATCTTTCTTTTTTTTTTTTTTTTTTTCCGTGTCCGGCAACGGATCGCAACCCTCAGTGTTGCCCCCGTACCGGACCGGGGACCGGCAACAGGATCGCAACCCTCGGCGTTGCCCCCGCGCCTCGCTCAGCCAGTGAGCGGGAACCGGTCTGTATGTGGGATCCGAACCCTCGGGCGGGAGTGCCGCCGCGCTTCCCAAGCGGCGCACTTATCCAGTGTGCCACCGGGCCGGCCCTAAATCTTTCTTTTTTTTTTTTTTTCCGTGTCCGGCAACGGATCGCAACCCTCAGTGTTGCCCCCGTACCGGACCGGGGACCGGCAACAGGATCGCAACCCTCGGCGTTGCCCCCGCGCCTCGCTCAGCCAGTGAGCGGGAACCGGTCTGTATGTGGGATCCGAACCCTCGGGCGGGAGTGCCGCCGCGCTTCCCAAGCGGCGCACTTATCCAGTGTGCCACCGGGCCGGCCCTAAATCTTTCTTTTTGATGATGAAAAAAACTCATTTTAAAAAACCAATTTCCTGGCTGGCCAGTTAGTTCACATGGGAGAGCATGGTGCTGGTAGCACCCAGGTCAAAGGTAAGGGCCAGCCAAAAAAACAACGAACAAACAAAAACCAAAAACCAATTTCCATTCAGCTGAATCAGGGGCTCAGCCACTACAGTTCCCTGAACCTATTTTAGCTTTTAAAATGTGGTCAAAGCTGAGTAATTACAGAAGGGCTTCAACAAGTTACACACCCCCAGACTTCCCAGTGCATGAGCCATACCCAACAGTAGGTGGGCAGAGGACCCCAGGAAGAACACTCTCAGAGATGGGAGCAAGATGACTTGGAAGCACCAAGGAAGCCTGAAAAATCACTGACAATGCTGCTGATCCCTGAGAGGTGAGTTTGATGGAGAATGACCCCAATATGAGAAAAGCCCAGGCTGTGCTATAGGGAAGGGAAATCCAAGACAAGAACATTTACCAGTAAGAGGCAGTATAGGCCTCTGCTGGCTATGGTTAAAACCCATTGATTTTACTGCTCACATTTTCTATGGCAGATTAGAAAGCCATATCAATTCTTTAAGTAAATCTAATAAATACAAATGGGGCTCCAGAAGCCTCTGCTGTAGGAACACTAGCATTTATAGATGTATAAAGCTGGTATATGGGGTTGTCTCTTACATTCCAATCTGGAATCAGCTTCCAAGCCACAGAATTAAGCTGCTCTGAGGAAAAAAATCATGCTGCCTCCAAATGTGATGTACATATATGGGCACACACCCATGACAACCACCTTCTGCAGCTGCTCCTAACTCCACAGTGTCAAGATGACATGCATTACGCCAGAAGCTGAGGGGCTGAAAGGCTTTCCTAATAACACCTACCTTGCCTTTGTTGAAGTAGTGGATGATCTTCCGGCACAGTCCCTCTTTCCGCTGCCACTCTGTCTGCGATGGGTAGTGGAGGAATTCCCGCAGCGGCCGGTCCTCCCACTGCAGCAGCTCACAGTAAAGGAGCAAGGTGAAAGCAGCCTCTGTGGGGATAGGCAGCATGGAGATCCAGGCGCTTGCCCTCAGGGGCCCAGGAGCAGCCTGGTGCCAGGGAACTGTGCTGAGCAGAATGCCAGGGCAAGGCATATGCAGTCCAGGTCAGGGACACTGAATACCAAAGATGAGACTGTGGGCTGCCCAGCAAGCCAATATCCCTCATCCACAGCATGAAGGAGCCAAAGACCCTGGTAGACACCTTCCTCCCATGGCCTGGTCACTTGTTCTGGGCTCCAGATAAAGAATAAAGAATGGCTCAGCTACCTGAGAATCTGCGCACAGGTTGCGTTGCTTTGGGAGACACTGATACATCACAGAGAGCTCTTCATTCCTTTCTGCTCAACTGACTAGTTTTCTTTCTAATATTAGAACTGGCTCTTAGGGGTAAGCATCAACTAAGGCTTCCTTCAGTTCTCCCTAAGCCAGCCTAATGCCTCCAGTTCCATTTTCTTCCCTCAGCATGGCCATGGCAATGACCCTTTCCCCTCATCTCTACTGTTTCTAAAAGGACCAAAGAGAAGGAGTGTGAATGTTAGTAACTGTGTGATGGACCTGGAGCTAGAGACTCCATTCCTGGCAGTACCTAAATTGAAACTAGACACAGAGTGGAGGACTGCCAACATCTTACTCTATGTGTGGAACAATTAGAGAGGGTTATATAAAACAAAAGCAGCTAAAAACCATGGCTTCCTAAACTCCAAGGATGAGTCACACTGAATTATAGCCACTGATCAGGGTCCTCACTACACAGTCTTCTCTTGTTCTATTTGCTCATTTTTAGTGGCCATCTCCCACTGACAAATTATTTAGTTCTACCTCATGCTTAGCTTTCAAGGCCCTACTCAAACCTATTCCCCACGACTATGAAGAATCTCATTTCTAATCAGTTTGTGACCTACTTCCAGTTTCAGCCAAACCCACTGGCCTGTGACCACTCTCTAGGCTCCTCTTCATCCTCGTCTTTCTACCTGTGCCCTTGCCACTTGAACCTCCTTCTCAGGGATGCACATGCTTCCTCACAGGATCTGGGAGGCCCTTTCTCTCTGGGGATAAGCCCTGTGGCACTCAGGGCCTTTCTTTGGTGCTCAGTAAATCATGTGAAATCTTTTATTTCCCTGCCTGTATTCTTTTCAGATGTCATTCCTGGAGTCACCAGAGACAAGACGTAACATCTTCTGTCTGTCCTAATCTCTGAACTAGCCTCTCAGTCATGGCCCAGTCTTCTAGGAATTTAGCAAATGCCTCTACTGATACATGGAATATATCGAAGTCTTTCTCTTCACTGTCCTCTCAGAGGGTTGCTGGGATCATGGGTGGAAGTGGATGCAGAGAATGGCAGCCTCAGCCCAGTCATTTTAGATTTAATTCTTGCCAAGATGTACTATCAGAAAAGGTGGCATCTATGCCAAATACTCTAACATCTAGAGATAAAGAAGGAGGATTCTTTGTTTCTACAAATCCATCTAATTCTAATAGTTTGCAGACAAGAATAGCTTGGATTTCCTGGTCTGTCATACAAATTCGAGTCCTATGACCTAAAGGCTAAGACGTAGTTGCTGGTCACCAAAGCGGAGAAGACAGCTATTTTGGGGGAAATATGGTACAAGGTGACCAGACAGAACACACATGCATGCACACACCCTCCTGATTCAGAATGGCTCTTAGTAAACAGAGTGTGATAGGCACCCTGAAATGCTTGAAAATTTGTTCTTGTTAGAAAAGATCTTAGTAATGTATTAAATTATAGATACAATGAAAGGGTCCCTGTCTGGCCTGTCAGGAAGTCAGATGAACACTCTCCATACACTCCACTGGGAGCTCAATGTGGGGCTGCTGTGCAGTTGCAGGGAAAGAGCCTAGACTGCAAGGCAGGTCTGCTAGTGAACTCTGGAAGTCCCAGAGTTAGGGGAATATTCATTCCTTTGTTATGGCCCTGCCTTAGATTGAGTGTTCCCCCAAAACTTGACTCCCACTGTGACAGTGCTAAGAGGGTGGGAAATCCTATTATGGTAATTGAAAGGTGGGGCCTTGAAGACATGATGAGATTGCAGGACCATGCCATAATGAATAGATTAAAAATGGTGGTCCTAGGCATGGTTCCGAGGGCTTTAAAAAGAGAGTGAATGAGATTAGGCTCTCTTGCTCTCTCTGCTCTGCCATTTCAGCAATGCGATACCCTGCCATCACTGTCACCACCACCAAGACCTTCACCAGCTATGCTCCCTGGACTTTGGACTTCCCAGCCTCAGAAACTGTAAGCAACAAATTTCACTTTCTTTATAAATCACCCAGTTTCAGATATTTTGTTATAAGCAACATAAATGAACTAATACAGAAAATTAGTACCACAGAAGTGGTGTTGCTTATAACAAGTACTTTAAAATATGGAAATGGCTTTGGAACTGGGTGTTAAGATGCTGGAAGAATTTAGAGGAGCAGGCTAGAAAAAGCCTAGATGTTGGTGAAAGTTTAGAAGACAAGAAAATCAGGGCAAGTTTGGAATGTTTTAGAGACTGGTTAAATGGTGGTGACCAGAATGCTTATGGAAATATGGACTGTAAAGACCATTCTAAGGAGGTCTCAGATGTAAATGAGAAGGGACTTATTGGAAACTGGGGCAAAGCCCACACCTGCTATGAACTGGCAAGGAACTTGGCTGCATCATGTCCGTGTCCTAGGACTTTGTGGAAGCCGGAACTTAACTGTGAACCAGAGTATTTGGTGGAAGAAATTTCTAAGCAGCAAAACATTCAGGAAGTTGCATGGCTACTTCTAATAGCCTACACTGATTTATGGCAGCAAAGGCATGACATAAAGCCAGAATTTAAAAGGGAAGCACAGTGTAAAGATTTGGAAAACTTTCAGCCTGGCCATGTGGTAGAGAAGCAGAGCATTTTCACAAGAAAAATGCAATGGTACTAAGAAGATTAGTACAAAAGAAAGGGATTATCAAGAGAAGAGGAAAGGGACCCCTGAAGGCATTGCAGAAGCCTCTGGGGCCAACCCTTCTGTTAGAGGCCCAATGGCCTAGGGAGACAGAATGGTCTCAGGGAACAGGTCTGAAGTGTTCTCCAGGGCCACCTCAATTTGCTGGTCCCCACATCAGCACTGTGGCTGCTCTGACTGCTCCAGCCATGGCTAAATTGACTCCAGGTGTGGCTGGACCCACAGCTTTGGAAAATACAAGCCAGAAGCTTTGGTGGCATCCACATGATGTTAAGTTTGCTGGTGTGCAGAATGGCAGAGCTGTGGAGGCTTGGGAGCCTCCACCCTGACTTCAAAGGATGTATAGAAAACTCTGGGGGCCCAAGAAGAGATCTGTCACGTGGCGGAGTCACTGCAGACAGCCTTCGCTGGAGCAATGCTGAGAGGAAACATTGGGTTGGAGCTGCAGGAGAAAAACCCCATCAGCGCCATGCCTAGTGGAGCCATGAGAGGGGGATCTCTATGGAGACACCATACCTATGGAGCTACCAGAGTGAAACAGCCTGGGGGAGCTGAAGTGTGGCCTGAGACCAGGAAAGCCATAGAAGCGGAGCTGCCTGACGACTTGGGGATCCAACTCCCACACCAGCATGCAAAGGATGTTGAACATGGAGTCAAGCAACGTGATTTTCCAGCTCTGAGATTTAACGCCTGCCTGCTGAGTTTTGGACTTGTTTGGGACCTATTACTCTTTCTTTTGGCCCTTCTCTCCCTTTTTGAATGGGAATATGTACCCTATGCTTGTCCACCATTGTATCTTGGAAGTAGGTAACTTATTTGAATTCAGAGATGGGATTTTGGACTTTTGAGCTGAAACAAGTTAAGACTTCAGGAATAGAATGAATGTATGTGTATGTGAAAAACTCATGACTTTGGGGGGGCCAGGGTGAAATGCCTTAGATTGAGTGTCCCCACAAAACTTGACCCCCACTGTGACAGTGTTAAGATGGTAGGAAATCCTATTATGGTAATTGAAAGGTGGGGCCTTAAAGACATAATTAGATTACAGGACCATGCCATAATGAATGGATTAAAAATGATGGTCAAAGGCATGGTTATAAGGGCTTTAAAAAGAAAGTGAATGAAGAGGTTAGGCTCTCTTGCTCTCTCTGCCATTTTAGCAACGTGATACACTGCCATCACTTTCGCCACCACCAAGACCGTCACCAGCTATGTTCCCTGGACTTTGGACTTCCCAGTCTAAGAAACTGTAAGAAATAAATTTCATTTTCTTTATAAATCACCCAGTTCCAGGTAATTTTGTTATAAACAACAGAAATGGACTAATACAGGCCTCACTTAGCTCCAGCTCTGAAGGTCCTAAGAAAGGCTCTGTTCATGAGGAGTGACAGTGAGCTCAGGATGATCTGAACCTGATGTACCAGAATTTGGAGGTCACCCTTGATGCTTCAGAGGGGTGGACAGGAAGGAAGGAGAGTGGAACAGCCTCAGACAGTGGAGGACATGGCATGAAGACACAGTGGAAGTTCCACCTCTCCACCACGTGCCACAAAGGAGTGGAGGGAAAGGAGTAAGGTAAGGGCACAGCATGGGCCCCAACACTCTGGTGAGATCTGGAAGGCACCATCTCAGAGCCTTTCTCTGCCAGCTGTACATATCCCTCCAGTCCCTCATGAGCAGGCATGGCTCTCCATTCTCCCCTCTCACCTGTATAGTTTTCAGCCTGCAAGTGCATGTCACAAAGCTTATGGATATAGCGAATATACATCTCTTCTTTGTTAATCTCAGATTTGTAAAAGTTCTGTAAGAGAAAGAAAAGAAATACATAAATATGAGAGAGTCTACCACCTGTAGAGGCCATACTTGAGCTCCTGGCAGCTGGCCAAAGAGCTGGATATGCTAGGAGAGTAGTGTGGGGTGACAGGTCCTGGAGGTGGACAGCAACAAAAACAGAAAGGACCAGGGAGTGAAACCACTGGCAGGTCTGTGCCCTGAGTAGTGTGAAAGAGGAAGAGCACCAGGGCAGATTGGGGATCAGGGCAGATGGAAAATCAGGTGTGTCAGGGTTGGTGAGACCTTGCCAAGAGGCCAGGCTAGAGCTTTGCCCAAAGAGAAACTCATTTTATTTCTTTCCCAAATGGGCATGTATCTGGTGAGGTGCAGGCCTCCAAGATACCAGTAACAGAGCTGATGTCCTAACTCAAACCATTAAGCCTACAGCCATGTACTACAGAAAGGCCAAGACAATCACAGTGCAGGACAGAAACCATCCCACTAGGCAGACAGAAGGAAGAGCCCATGTCCTCTCACCATCAGGTTAACAGTGCAGCCAATCTTCTTATTCTCTGTTTCCTCTCCTTTCATGCAGTCCCTGGAAGGGAGAGCACAGATGAGTACCCATGATAGGAAGCAGTGCCTCTGGGACAAAACACAGAACTGCAGTATCAGTGGGGCACTAGTATGACCAAACTCCAGATTAGGATGCCCTCCAACAGGAACTGCTTCTACAGATGAGGACTATACTGTGAGCTCCCTCTGAGCTTTGGACCCACTCTTAGGGCTCAAAGATCTCTGTACAACTGATCCCCTTGTTCTCGTGGCAGAGTGGAGAGCCCACATGCTACACCAGGGCATTAAATGGCACCCACTAGTGTCCTCAGCAAAAACGGTATGTCAGTAAAGCAAAAGGCCAAATCATCAAGTTCCCAAAAAGGGAGGCACAGAGGTCTCCTTAAAGGGCACATTTCATTTGGTGGGACAGTGATGAATAAAAGCCAAGACTCTTCACTCCAGGTACTTAGTTTCAAGAACCTGTAGTCAGAGCAACCACAGTATGGCTGACATGCTCATCATCTAATTGGCATTTCTCCCTATGGTCTCTTCCAGAGGTCTCTTCCTCTGGAAACATCTCTCATCAGAAGCAGCAGGGCTGGTGCTTCTTTCTCATTCAGAGGCAGCTTCAGCCAGGGCAGAGCTACATTCATACCTAGCAGGGTCTGGGTATAGGAGGGGTCAGAGATGGCCTGAGAGAGACAGGATACTCTCTCTCTCAGAGAATAGGAACACTGAGAATGGATCCTTCCCAAGCGAGACAAGGGGCTGGTCAAAGCCAAGCTCCTCTTGGAAGGAGCAGAGGCACAGAACAAGTAGATGAAGGTAAATGAGAACCAGACTGATAAATCCAGCAAGAAGTATCCTGTACACATAGCCAGCCAGAGTCCTGCTGTGTCTCCTTCCACAGCACCCCACATTGCTTAGAAGATCTAGTTCCTTGTGCAGCAGTGTGTTGGCAGCTCTGCGGAAAAGCTGCAGGAGGAGATTTATATTTATATGAACCTCTAGGGTCAGGATGGAGAGTGTGTCTTGGCTTTCCTCACTGACAGACACCGGGTCCAGTGAGGAGCAGCAGAACTGGGAGTGAGGAGCCTAGGCCAAGTCACTGAGCCTCTGGATGGTCATTTGACAAATGCAGTTATCCCCACCTTCCCAGCACACACAGAGAGAACTCTGAGGTGACTTCTTTGAAAGAAAGGGATACTGAAAATCCATACCCCTCTCATGGTATTGTGCAAAGCCAAATGTCTTTCTTCCTGTGAAGGTCAACTGTTAAAGTTGACAGCTCTGTAGGGTTTGGAACCAAGGCCCTCCTTTCTGGGGTTTGCCCTATCAGCACATTTACCCCACAAGGCATTTGGTTCTAATGCTGCCAGACATGAGGGTCCTAAACATTTCTCTGCAAAACCTGTCCTTAAGTACCAGCAGGGCCAGGAAACTGTTGTGACTTTTCAAGAGGAGTGAGCCTTAGGGCCAGATTGCCAACTTGTTCCAAGCAATGCCCAAGGTGGCAGGAGGCATCTGTCTCCCCAGTAAGTTGGCCCCATGGAGGGCAGCAAGATCTTATCTACCCACTTTCGCATTTAGTGGTTTGTATTTTCTATAAAGTGTCTGAAATGCTTACCAGGCATCACTTCCTGTTTGGCCATACCAGAACTAAACAGAAAAGAAGTGGCCTCAACATTGTGATGTCAGGGCATTCCTACACACCTTTGTGCTTCATGACTGCCTCTCCCATGCACTGATAACAGCAGGCTTTTGTCTGTAGCTAGTCAACTTGGAGGTTGGAGGTACGGGGTGTGAGTATTGGGGACTGGCAGAAGATAGAGCTGGAGAGGTGGGCAAAGAGAAGTTCACGAAGGGCCTTTGATGCCATGTGAAAGACTTTGGACTTTGTTTTGCAGGTACTACCAATGAGAAATGGAGAATGAAACTGGTTTTGGCCATGAGTTGGAGGTGATTGTAGAAGGTAGCTAAAGAACTCTAATAGGCAGCTAGAATGAGGCCTTGCAAACTATGAAATTAATTTCTGCTTTTTCTGGTAGGCTATAGACAATAAGGCTAACCTTTAGTAAATGTTGTAGTGAGGGGGTGGTACAGGCTTTGTTCATCTCTCTTTCCTAATGGCAGGCACAGGACAGGGTGGGGATCTGGAATGAACAAGGAACTTTCCTGTCTCCCCAAAAGGCCAGGTTTGACCTGTAAGGCCCAGGAAAAATGGGCTAAAGCTCACATAAGCACAGCTGTTCTGCAGAAAGAGGAAATGCTCAAGACATGAACACATTTCTCAGGAATTCCATTTTCATATCTAGGCCAGTGCATTGGACATCTGAGTCTTCTGCATATCAGTACCTTCTACTTCAGTAACAACTGGACCTGATCTAAACTGCCTCATTTCCTGATCGAAGGGCTGAAAATGCTCCCCCTTGGCATCTGCACATCTTGTAACACAGAGGAGACAACTATTGCTTGGAGCAGGGTTTCATTTCTTTATCGTTCTTCCTCATTCCTTACCATCTTCCTCCAGACTCCCAAAAGACACTCTTAGCCATTTCCTAAACCCTGCTGACGGAATAATTAAGGCTGCAGTGTTAGTTTCATTGTCACTTTGTACTAATTCAAAAGCCATGATATGACTGGGAACGCAGGCTTTCATGAAAAAAACTCTAATTCCACATGAACTCTCACAGACTGAACATAACATGAAGATATCCAAGCTTATAGGCTATTTCCTCTAATCTGCTCATGGCCAGGACTAGGGGACAGAAATAAACAGACTTTAGGTAAAGAATGTAGGCATGGAAAAGTGGGGTCCCTGGTCCCTGGAAAAGCCAACTGAAAGTCCTCCTGGGTCACACCAGGTGACATTTCCCTGCTCATCTGCTATATGACTCAGAGGGAGGTCTGCACTAAGGACCTACAGCTGTTTTCCCCCTTGCTGTGCCCATTCTTCTGAGCCTTGGCCTTTCAGGATTGAAAGCCAGGTATCTGTATGTCTCTGAAATGCCTCCTGGGTGCATGTGCTCACACCTCATGGGGGTGGGGGATCCCAGGAAGCCCTCTCCAGCCTCCCCCTGAGAGAAGGCTCACTTTCTCTCTCTCCTTAGTCATTAGATTCCTAATGACTGGTGATGGCACCTAACACCAGAACAGTCCTCTCCATGAAGTACACATGGTCTCAGTTTTAAGATCAGGAGGATGCTCTTGCTGGAGAGAGTAACCTGACCATACAGAAGAGGTATGGTAGGTGCCTGAGAAGATACCTGTAGTCAAGAAGGCGTTCCATGAGGCGGGTGACAGAGGTCACAAAGGAAATGCCGGTCTCGCGCCACGTTTCCTGTTCAACCTTCTCCAGCAAGCTATTGATGGAGGGATGGGGAAGCAAACACAATTAATGAGCCTTCCCTGAGCACAAAAGTGAGGTCTGAGAGCCCATGGGGGCTGTGATAGGCCTGGAGACGGCAGACTTACCACACTGCAGTCTTACCTGGGGTAGGGCCCAAACAGCTGGGTTCTACTCCATGCAGCAGAAAGCAAAGACAAGGAGATTACTGAACTGGCAGCAACAAATAAACACATCTCCCATTTCTCTAAGTTCCTAAGAATGCCATCAAGGTGGAGGTGAGGTAGTGGGTACAAAGTCCCAGCCCCCTTAGGCATACACTATGTGGTCTGTTCAGGAGTAGCTGAGTAAGAGCCCACTGAGGGATAAGCCTGGCTTTGCCAATTGGCTGACTGCCTCTATCACTACCCAGAGCCATCCTCAGCAAGCACACAAACCAACCTCCTCATGTAAACCAAGAGAAGGATTCCCACCAGCCTCAGGGGCCCAGCATGAAGGACAGTGTGCAAGTCCAGGAGCTACCCTTGGTCAGCCCCACTGTACAGTGATGTGCCAGAGCCAAGAATTAAATGCCCAGTTCCTTTTCTCACTTGACAGCCCCATGCTCCTGACACATCAAGGCAGCCTCTGGCTTCTTCAAAAAGCCTGGCTTCTGAGATCCTCTGCCATCCCACATGATGATCCTCTGCCATCCCCTGTCTATTCTAGGGGACAATGACCTGAACTCTTTCTGCTTGCTCCAGGAACGAGCCCAGGTCCAGGTCTCATGCCATACAACTCTATTCCTGATTCCTATCCACAGTGTCCCTTGCTCTCTAAGGTCATGAGAATCACCTGGAGTGGGGGCCGAGCACTAGGGAATCAAATCCACAGCCTGGCTGCTGTTAATGCTAATGATATGATGACCATCTCCATGCACAGAGCTTCTTGCCTAGACTGGAGCTTCTGGTAAAGAAAGGTTTCCCATGTGACCTATGTTGTTAGAGAAGGCAAGACCATTGACTCTGCCCTCTGAGCTGTATGGATAAAGCCACTGTACCAGCATTTCTCAAACTGTGTTCTACAGAGTTCTGCTGTCCCGGAGGACTGGGAGCAGTGTTCTTTAGTACATAAGCGTGTGAAATGCTGGTCACTACATCCTTCTTTTTGGAGATTTTTCGTATCCTTTTGCACATGAAAGGGCTTTGAGAAGTCCTATAATAAAGAGGCTTGTTCAATTTTGTTTAGTTGAATCTTTTCTAAACTAAATAGCCCATGATTTACTTTTATTTCAGCATACCTACAAACATTTTCCCAAAACAAAAATTGGGAAGTGCTGCTCCATGTTATCAGTGGCTCTCAGTTCTCAGACTGATTTTAAAAGAGTTCATGAACACTATTTGGCCAGGCAATTAGTGAGTTATTTCTGTACTCTTTCCTTTGTAATAAAGTCATTTGTTAGGGACCAAGGAAGAGATTTCTCTGCATTGTTTCCACAATTAGAAAAGTTTCAGTTAAAAGAGAAATACTTAAAGGATAGATTCATTTCCACAAATTATAATTATTTAAATTTCAAATAAGTTCACATTTTATCTCATACCTCAAGGAACAAAACAGGCACGGTATAGCAGAAAGATTCCCCTCTTTTGAAACTGGAAGATCTGGGTTCTCCTTCCAGTGCTGCCTCTTACTGGTCACGCAACTGAGGGCATGCTAACACTTCCCTGAGCCTAGTTTCATCACCTTTAAAGTGGGAAGAAAGATAATATCTGTCCTGCCCACCTTGCAGGTGTGTTGTGTGGATCAAATAAGGCAAGAAATGTCAATATATTTTGTACACTGTAAAGTTCTAAGCAAACTTACAGTATTATTACTGGAATAATACATTAGAAGTTTATCTTCAAAATGGCACTAAAACAAAGAAAATTTCAAAGCTTGAAATGACGAATGAGATGGGAGGATACTCTGGAGTTGTAAACATCTTAAGATTTCATTTTTTAGGAAGATAAAATAGCATCACCCACTACCCGGGAGGGCCATGTGTAGTTCCCCATAATCCCTCTTTTGGTCTTATGCTGTGGCAAGTCCTTTAATGTCTCTTGGCCTCCATCAACTCAAGACAAGCCATAGCATGCTGAACCTGGGAGAACCTTGACATCATTCAGTACAACCACCTCATTTCACAAACAGGGAAACTGGCCCAGAGCGGGGATATGACTTGTTTAAGAGCCCACTGCAGTGTTTTTCAAGCTCACCATACTGTCTTATAAAACAAGGCAAAGAGGAGCCCCTCTTTCAGAAGAGGATTTATTTATTTTTCCCCACAGAAATGCCAGCATTGAGCCCTAAACAGATTGAGTCCACGTGAGCTGTGTACCCAGCTGGATGAAGTGCATGCTAGGAAGACATATGATGATCCTTTTCTTGTCAGCAAATCTAAGAGCTCCAAGTTATTATCTGTCTCTATCTCTTTAGTCAGCTATGGTGATCCCTGAGAAAGCTTGCTTTCTTGATGACAGAAAGTAAGCATTGCTACCTCCAGGAACAACCCGGGGCTCTCTGGATACCCAACCTCTGAAGCCTGCTAAGTGCAGGTTTCACCTCCACCCTTCATTGGTCTGCTTCACCCCCTCCCTCCCTGAGTGTGGGTGCCTGGGACTGGACCAGCTTACAGCAAGCCGAAGAGCTCCCTGTAGCTCTCATCGCCTTTCCCTTCTGAAACCATGCTGTCCAGCTTGTCAATCAGCTCCGCCTCCACCTAGAAGGAAGCAGAAACTTCGTTAACCTGAGCCAACCTCAGAGGAAGAATGGGAAATTCTTCCCTGCTTCCTAATTTTGTCCTTGCTCCAAAGAAATACCAGGGAAGATAGGATCTCACATATAGCACAAGAAACCACATTTGTCTTCCCCAATCAGGAAGGCCTCCTACCCTAGTGGTTTAAATAAGAGGTGGGACTTAAAAACTAGTCAGCCAGTCAAAAAGGAAGCTTGCTTGGGGGGCTGGTCTTTATTCTAATGGCTGGCATTAGTTGGGGATGACTCAGACATGAGTATTTCCCTCAGAGATTCTCCTTCAGGATGACAGACTCCACTGTTTGTACTCACAGGACCTAAAGCCCTTGGGGCAGATGTCGCTGCCCCATCACTGAGTCCACTGAATTTGTTATTGAATACTTAAACCATGAAGAGCGATACTACATTTGTTTCTACCCCACAGACCTGCAAGGGTCAGCCACTTTTCTTTCTTCTTTTTTTTTTTTAAAAGATGACCGGTAAGGGGATTTCAACCCTTGGCTTGGTGTTGTCAACACCACACTCAGCCAGTGAGCCAACTGGCCATCCCTATATAGGATCCGAACCCATGGCCTTGGTGTTATCAGCACCACACTCTCCCGAGTGAGCCACGGGCCAGCCGGGGTCAGCCACTTTTCTGACAGGCCTCACTGGACTTACTCTGAAGTGAGAAATTAGTTGTAAGAAATATGACATAAAATCTTTTAAACCCTTCATTAGCCTTTAAAATGTGTTACTGTGGTATGACATATAGATATTTCATATAAACAACAAGAACAACAAAAAAACAACATGGCTGCATTTAATAATGTGCTATAAAAGAAGCCTTTACTAACTCCACATAGGCCCAAAGAATCCTAAAAAGAAGTAATAAAAAAAACCTGGATTATTAAATTCATTGAAGGCAATTAGGGCCTCTGAAGTCCTATCAGCAGAAAATGAGGATGGATGAATATAAATACGGCCTTTTTAAAAAGTGGTCTGCTACATGGCCAGGGCAGGGACTATTGTACATTTATCATCAGGCTTGATGACTCAGTTGCTTGAATGTATATTTCAGAGAAAATAGAAAGTCTGAGACCTGGGGTCCTTAGGGATCAATGCCATCCTCTCCTCTCTGTGCAGAGAAGAGGCATTAGCAGGGATTTGCCTGGGGTCATGTAAAGTCAGGTAGAGCTTGGTCTAGAAGCAAAGGTGTCTTACAGAGCTTGCCTTGCCTCACTGGGTCAACCAGCTGGTCACAAGCCTCCTAAGAGAAGGGTCTGATGACAACAAGGGATTTCTCTTCACATGTAGAGGTACAGGTAGATTGTGCTTTCCAGAACAGAGCAAAAGGTGGGGAGGGGACCTGGAGCAGCAGAGAGTAAAATAGCATAAATAGGGGTGTAGCAGTCCACTGAAGTCTAATGGGTTCTCAAAAATAGGTCCCTGGGAGCAGCAGCCTCACCAGAGATCTTGTTAGAAATCCAGATTCTCAGCTTCTCACAGCCTGTTAAATCAGAAACTTGGGGTGGGGGAAGGGTAAAACACAATTTGTTCTGAAGCCTATTCAAGTGTTAGAACTTTTGTATTAGGCAAAGGAGCTGGTGAAAGGATATGGAGACATTACTTCATATCTCCATTACTTCATTACCCCTGCGGAGCTAATAAAGGAAGAAATTTTCAGGAGAAATTGAGAAATCTAAAACATAAAGCATGATCCATAAAAGAAAAAGACTTATAAACTGGACTTCATAAAAATTAAAAACTTGTTCTGTGAAAGACAGTGTTTAGTAAATGAAAAGATAAGCTAAAGACTTGTAGAAAATATTTGTAAATCATATATTCAACAAAGGACTTACATCCAGAACATATAAAGAACCCCTAAAACTCAACAATAAGGAAACAAACAACCCAACTGAAAATGAATAAAAGTTTTAAACTCATTTCACCAAGAAATATAAGGACGGTAAATAAGCAAATGAAAAGATACTTAACGTCATTAGTCATTAGTGAAATGGAGATTAAAACCACAACGATATACAACCTCACACCTATCAGAATGGCTAAAAGAAACAAACAAACAAACAAACAATACTAGGTACTGGGTAGTATATGGAGCAACTGGAACTCTCATACCCTGTTGCTGGGACTTCAAAATGGTATAGCTATTTTGGAAATCAATTTGATAGCTTCTTTTAAAGCTAAACATATATTTAGCACAGGCAGGACTTGAAAAGCTTATTCCTAGGTATTCACCCAAGAAAATGAAAGTTTATATTCATACAAAAACCTATAAAGAAATATTTTTAGTAGTTTTATTCATAATCATCAAAAAAAGCAAATAACCTAAACATCTTTCAAATGGTGAATGAATAAAGTAAATACTACTCAGCAGTAATAAAACTATGATACGTGCACTAACATGGATAAACCTCTTAAAGCATTATGCTAAATGGAAGAAGACAGTCTCAAAATGCTATATTCTGCTTTATTCCATCTATACGACATTCTGGAAAAGGCACAACTATAGTGATGGAGAACAGATCAGTGTTTGCATTGGTTAAGGGCAGGGGAAGGGTTTGACTACAAAGGGACAGAAACACAGAATTTTTAGGAATTTAAGAAATTCTTGACTGTGAGGGTGGTTACATGATTCTTTGCATTTGCCAAAACTCATAGAACTGTAAATCAAAAATAATGAATTTTAACCTATGTAAATTTAAAAATAAATGAATAAAAATTTAAAAATTACTGTTTCCCTGGTCTGCTCCTCACTGTTATAGTCACCCACTTTAAGACCACTGGCTCATCCCAGAATCACAGGGTCATGAGGGAGCTTAGTGGGGAAATGGTACAATTCCCAAGCCAATGCAGAAATTTCCTCTAGAGGCCTCCTGGGAGCTTCTGCTTAAAGACCACCAGTAAAGAGAAACTCCCCATCTCCTAAAGCAGGCTAGCTCCCAGGGGAAAGTTTTTTGCTGTTAGCAAGTAATTACTTCTATTAGCTAAACTGACTTCCCTACCACTGGCCCCTACTGGACCTAGTACTATTTCTTGGGCTATAGATATAAAGGCAGGGGCCATCTCCTCCACCTTAGTGGCAACAGAAGAACCACACAGGGGGACAGCCTAAAGGCACTGAGTCAGAAGCCAAGGGGCTTGCATCTCCTGGGCCCACCCCTCTGTGCAGTAATCTATGAAATCCTGGGCTACCCTGAGCCATGAAGTCATCTGGTCTGGGATCCAGCCCTAGAAATGCCTGGACCATACAGTGGGGATCCTCTGGAGAAGGAGGACAACATGCTCCCAGGACATTCTCTTGAGTGAAACTGGGAGGTTATAGTCTCAGCCATTCTCTCCTTGATCAGTAAGTTTCCTTTCCTGATTCTTTTCTGGCCTCTAGCTTCATGAAAGAAAATCCACAAATCAATTTTGGCTAACAAATAAGGGAAAACCTTTGAACAGGATTAAAGATGTTCAAGCTATAGCCCATCCCCACTGAAACCATGGCCTGGCCATCTGAGCAATGCCATGTGTCATCTTACCTGCTTAAAGTTGCCATTTTTCCTCTGTTCCCAGTCCATCATGTCATGAAATATGGGAATCATAATATTCCGCACTTCCGGCTGTGGGACCAGTGTCACACCCAGAAAAGGACCGATCATTCCCGGAATAAAGTGAATTTTATGTTCACCTGAACAACAAAACCCAACGGATATTAGTTCATACTTGCTTTGCTCCTTCCATGGAAACTTCCCAAGTGGGTCCATAGCACATGCTATAATCTGTACTGGAAGTTTCTGAGAGCAAAGCAATTTTTCTCATATGGTTTCCTGAGATACTTCATCTCAGCTTTTCAGAGTTCATGGATAAAATTGGCCCAACCCAGTTAAAGCAAATATCCAATAGGCACAAAATTGCTTTTCCAAAAAATTTCCTGGAAGGTTCCACACAATACCTGAAAATCTCTCTGAGGTCAAGGAACAGAATTTGCTACTCTAGAATGGATTTCTGAGTAGTCTATGATTGCTTCACATGGTTTATTCACAGCATTTATTTAGCAATGAAAATCCATATACTTCTGCTTAAACACACGTACTCTCCCTGCGGTTTCTGCCTCTAGCCCAGAGGCATTTAAGTGATAAGAATAGCTAGTCTCTAATCCAACCACCAAAGGTCTGAAGTCCATTGGCCTCTTCACTGCCTGTGCTCATGTATGCTGAAGAGGACTCCTCCTGAGCTAGCAGGAGCCTCCTGCACAGCCCTACTCTGACAGGCTGGCTTAGAGACTTTCTCTTTGTCCATCCTTAACCCCACTTTGTCTTCACGCATTTCTGATGGTAGCACTACACTTACTCAGCTCAAGGAAGTGAGTGAATACAGGTTTCCCTCTGATTAGCCTGCCAATTGGGGCATGTTCCCAGAAGCCAGGGTTAGTAGCCCTGAGGACAGTGGGACAGGACTTATCTCTTCCTTGCAATGGTGAAACAGATTAAACCATCTTCCAGAGGTCTGCTTTCAGTCCTTCAGAGATTAAGGAGACAAACTGTGGGCCTGAACGATGATTGCTACAGCCAAGTAAAATCAGTTCTCGGACACCAGAGAATGTTACTTCCACCAAAAGCAATGAGGCAGGAATGGCTTTATCAGGCAAATCTGGCATCTTTATTTCCTCCATTTTGAAAGCCTATATAAGAAGCAAATGTCAGCCCGAGGCTGATTCTGAATATTTCAATCTTGGTACTTGGTACAGTTGCCAGTCACTGCATTCCTGAGGATTTCATAGATAACTTCAGGGTTAAAATCCATACACAAACTGTGCTGGATGCAGGGAATAACAGGACTGGAGCTGGACCTCACTCAGGGATGGTGAGGCAAGCAGGAATGCCTCACACCTTACTTGCTGCCTCTAGGTTAATGGCAGCAATGGTTAACAGAAGACTGTAAGATTTTATGACCACCATTCCTACAGCTTCAGAGCCACTAGTTCAGCAGAAAGCAGATTTCACTTGAAATCTCTGGCATCTTGACAGGCCACTCAGAACCCTACAATATCACAGGCTGGATCCCAGTCACCAGGACAACCCAAGGATTCTACCAAAAACAGTGATCTGACAAGTTTAGATTCAAAGCAATAAATATTAGAGAAGCTGTGGAAAAAAGGGAAGCCAAAAATCAATCTCACTCAGAGGCTGCAATTCCCTTCTTACATGTTCCTTCGTGCAATCAGTGTCAGGTATCTGATTGGGATGTATGAATACTAGAGACCCAAGAAGTGTTTCAATCTTTATTAAAATTAATAGCTGCCCTTGCTCATATGCTGGGTATCTCCAAGATTTATGCTTTTGAGCCTGCAACATTCAGACTTGGACTTGAAGAGCACAGAGGATCTTACAAGCACGGGTTCTCAAAAAAATTACTGGAACGATACTTTTTTTTTTTTCCTTTTTAATTTAGTTCTCAAAAAAGGGATTTGTGCATATGTATCACTGGGGTCTTATTTCTCAGCCAAACTCTCCTGCCAAGGATTTTATGCACATATGCTACACTATCCATCTGAGGTGTTACGTTAAAGATGTGTAAGGATCTCTTGGGTCTGCATTAACATTCATAAAGCCTGGGAGAAGTTACTCATCTTGCTAATTTTTATATGCCTATGCAGTATGTGGAAGGAAAGAATAGTACGTAAAGACCTACCCAAATTCTGCCACATGCTGAACAGTTCATAAGCCATCATCACACGCATGTCCCCATACCTGGGAATAGTAACACAGGAGCCAGCTGTTAGTGGGAGAAGGTTCAGGAAGATAGGGCTGCAAACCTTCTGCATGCCCAGTACCTCAGCACTGTTTAATGTTCCCCAAAATGCTAAGCCATTTGGCTTTCAACTGAAAGCCAAATACTTGGTCCCTTGGGAAACTACCCAGGTGAGAACCATGTAGCTTTCTGAAGGAGCCTCTCATGGAAACACAGCCACATCTGGGTGAGTGGTAGAAGAGGAACAGGAGATATCTGTCTTACTTGTCTAGAATCTTTTTCCTCTTGGCTGAAGTGATGATTTCTAGCTGAAGGCTTGGCTGATTTATGAACAGAACTGCCAGGCTAAAATAAGAATTCCACACCTAGAGAGACAGAGAAAGAGGAAACATGTGACAAGCCTGAGTCCTTAACCTTGCAGAGTTATTAAGTACATGCATGTAGCACAGAATCCATTTTATAATCTTAAGATCCTGATTTGTTTTCTTTTTAAATAACTTTGCAAACACAACTTTTTTTTCCCTTTTTCTTTCTTGACTTCTTCTGAAGCCAACAGTGTCAATTTTGGACTAGGAAGTATATTCGTGGATGTCTGGCTCCGAACATCTCCAACAGGGAACTCCAAGGTCATATTCTAATCACCATCAGTCTTGGAAGCTGTTTGATACTATGAATATAGTAATAAAGCAAAAACCAGTGAGCTTAGTTTTTGGCTTTCTAGGGTTATTGCAAAGATAGTGATGGACTTCAGAAGCACCTACCTTGAAGTCAAAGTCTGTCTCTGTGAAATTCTTGTGTAGTGCAGAAGACAGGTACTGGACAGTAGTGACTATAATACTGCAGTAAGGAAACAAGGCATTGTCAGAATTAAAAGACTAACAATGTCATGTGATAGCTTAGCATGAGTTGTCTGTGACCTGTGTGTAAACTTCTTGAGTATAACTTGCTCCCATGTAAGATGTGACTATAAAGGTGATGGAGTTTGGATGTGTTGTCCCCTCCAAAACTCAGGTGGAAATTTGATCCCCAATGTGGCAGTGCTGGAAACTGATTGAGTCATGGGGGCAGATCCCTCATGAATGGATTAATGCTCTCCCTGGGGGAGGGAGGATTAATGAGTGAGTTCTTATTCTATTAGTTCCTGCGAGAGCTCGTTGTTTAAAAAGACCCTGGCACCCTCTCTCTCTCTTGCTTCCTTTCTCGCCATGTGATTTGCTTGTACCGCCAGCTGCCTGCCACTTTTCCGTCATGAGTAGAAGCAGCCTGAGGCCCATGCCAGATGCAGCTGTCCCAGAATCGTAAGCCAAATAAAACTCTTTTCCTTATGAATTACCCAGTCTCAGGTATTTCTGTTATAGCAACACAAAACAGACTAAAACAAAAGGAAACAGAAGATAGCATAAACTCCAGTTTTTCCTGCCCCATAGTTGGCAAGACAGCACAGGATATCAGTTGGTTCTAGGTCTAACTCTGCCATTACCTGGCCTTGGTACTTTTCTCTGGGCATCAATTTACTCGACTATAAAAGGAAGGGGGTAGGGTTTGATGGTTCTTTGAGGTTTCTTCTAGTTCAAAGAGTGATTGTAGTATTTTCGGGATCTCTGGGTAATCAACACATATTATTGATCACTTTTTAGTACTTAAGAGTATAATTTTATTATTTTACTTGATAATAGAGGTTTATAATTACGTAATTCTTGTTTTTTGTCATATACCATTATTTTCATCTATAAGTCATTTGATTTAAGTCCTGGGTCTAGAATATCACTCTTAATTTTAGCCCCGGAACATGCAAGGGGTAATGGGAGGCTGCCCTGATGGAACTGGAGAGTGAAGTGGAGAGGAAGTGAAATGGGACAGGTAGGTAAGGGTTTGATTACATAGGGCCTTGGCTGCCTGGCAAAGGGACTTATATCTAACAGTGGCTTTCATGCAGAAGAGGGACAGGCAAAAACAGTGCATTAGACAAACTTGTCTACCAACAGAGATGGTGACAAATTTGAAGGGTAAAAGCCCTGAAAAAAGAGGCTGCTCCTGCAGGATAGACTGGAGAACCTAAAGTGCTCTGAGTAGAACTAAGAGGTTAAAAACCAAGATGAACTCAAATGGAAAGTCCACTATTTGAAGAAATATCTCTGTAACTTTGTTTATAATTCTTCTGTATAAAACATTTGCAGTTCTGGGGGAAAAATAGAGAGAGAGAGAGAGAGAGAGAGAGAGAGAGAGAGAGAGAGAGAGAGAGAGAGAGACCTATAAAAAGAAAAAAGAGAAAAAAAGAAAAAAAGAGAGACAGAGACCTTATGCTGGTACCTTGCTAGTATATCTAACATAAATAATTTCACAACATTCTATATAATGTCAACATAAAAGACAGATAAGTGGGAGGAGGCAGCGGGCTACAGAGTGAAGACCAAGTAGCCTTCTCCTGAGTAGAGGGAAATCAAATGAGCCAGCCCCTTACCACATGTATCAATCATCTGGTTTGCCAAGAGGAAGCACAGGCTAGAAAAATAAATGGGCAAGCAGATTAGGATCAGCCTTAGACTGAATTCTGTGTTAGCAGTCAGAAGTGGTGAGAGCCTTGCACCAGGTCTCAGGTAGGTAATTGGCAGTAGCTTTGGGAGGCAAGCATCGTCTGGCAGACAACACAACTTAAATTGAGGGGAAGGTTTGGGACAACTAAAGCTATAGAGCAGCAGAGGCCAATAGGCCACAGAGCAGGACTTCCTCAAGGAGGAACCTTTCTCTGACTATTACATTTCACATCCTTAACATTTCCTTTTCTATCCTTACTATGCTGTCATATTCCAGGCACTCAGATTCAATTTTTTAATTATCTCTGATTCTTTCCTCTCCTCATTCTTATGGTCAATGGCCAAGTCCTACTGATTGTGCGTTCAAGCATTTTACCCATTCGCCCTCTCCTCTCTGTTCCCATGGCCTTAGCCTTCACCTCTGTCTTGTTCTCTCTTTCTCTCTCCCAAATGCACACACTCTCCTTAGTCTGAACACAGCTTTGTGAATGGTGGTGCAAAGCCTTCCATACTCACTTGCTTGTGAGCAGTCTCATCACCATCCAGTCTCGAGGAAAGACACTCATCTTCATCAGGTTCCGGAACACACAGAAAATCTTCAGCAGGAATTCCTGGCCATAAAGGAAAAGCTGGCATGAGATATCACCATCACCACCACCACTACAGCATGCATTTCCTCAATAGGCCCTTCCTCATTATGAGAATGGGTGGGACCAGTGGGTTAAATTCTGGTTCCCTCTGTGAGTTGGTTCTCTCTTAGAAGGTTACATGGAGTGAGTTCTGGGCACTTTCACAGGTCATATGGGAGCCAACCCTAACTGGACAGAACAGAGGGAGCTCTACACCATTCTATATACCCACGGTGCCCCAAATCCAAAAGCAAATGAAATACTAGGGTACAGTCAAACTGGTGTCTGATGCAGTCCATGGGTCTCATTCTTGGGGGCATGGCCCCTGAGCACTTGATTCTAAGAGCATACTTTTTTTGGATATTAAGAACACATTAATTAGAGAAGCACTTTAGGAATGGCAGAGTAAAGACCTCTGAAAATCTGTTCCTCCATGAAAGCAATGAGGTGGCTAAGATTGGTTAACCAAAGGCTTGCAACAATCTGAGGAGTCTTTATTCAAGAAAAATAGATGAATCTTAGTAACAACAGTAAGCTTTGGTGCATTTTAACTCACCCTACTCCTATCCCCTCTCTCTCCTTACCTCCATGGCAGCCTTGAAAAGAAGTAGCTGTGGAACCACATCAGTTGTAAAAACCAGCAGCCTAGCAGCTAATGGAAGGGACATAATGATTTTGGAGCTCCTAAAAAAGCCCCATCCCCACAGAATTATTATTTAACATCCCAGCTGCATAAAGCAGCCATATCAATGGGGGAAAATAAGAGAATGGCCAAAAAATTTCAAGGATAATCTGGGAAATGATATATCTATAGGGGCTTTGAAAAACTCTGACATATTCCTGGGAATCTAGAAGACCACGCACATGTGCAGGGCTGTGCACATTCCCAGGAAAACCTGAGAAGCTCTAATCTCTCACCTCTGGCTGACTCTGAGGCTCTGTGTAAGCAGGAAGTGAAGGCTAAGACATAGTTTTAAACTGCTGGAGCAATAAAGGAGAACTCCAACACACACACATACACACACAGAGCACCTAAGAAAAGTGTAGAGACTTATTGATTTAAGGCATTTAGGAAAATATCTTTCCAGTTATTAGCTGATCATTAATATAAATGAATGAAGTCTTCAGTGGCTGCAAACAATAAAGATAGAGATATTAAAGAACGAGTCCAGGAAAGTCACTAAAGAAACAAACAACAAAAAACAATAAAAAGCAACAACAAGGGCTGGCCCGGTAGCGCACTGGAGAGTGCGCCGCTTGGGAGCGTGGCGGCGCTCCCACCGAGGGTTCAGATCCCATGTGGAGACCGGTTCCCGCTTACTGGCTGAGCGCGGTGTGGGCGCAACACCGAGGGTTGCGATCCCGTTGCCGGTCAGTAAAAAAGACAAAAAGGAAAAAAAAAAAAAAGCAACAACAAGTTCTAGAAGTGTGTGGGTGAGGGGGGGAGTAGCTTTGATTTCCAGAGTTGCCATATTATTAAAATGTCTAGTTTTTAACAAAAATTTATAAGACATAAAAAGAACTAGGAAAGTATGTACCACATACTGGAAAAAAGAAGTCAATAGAAACTTTCCCTGAGGTAGCTCAAATGTTGGACTTACTAGAAAATGACTTTAAGACAGCAGTTACAAATACATTCAACGAACTGAAGGAAATCATGCCTAAAGAATTAAAGAAAAGCCTAAGAATGATGTCTTGCCAAATAGAGAATATCAATAAAAAAGACAGAAATTATTTTAAAAGTGTCAAATAGAAATTCTGGGGTTGAAAAGTATAATAACTAAAATGAAAAATTCACTATAGGGGTTAAACAGCAGATTTGAGCTAGCAGAAGAAAGATTCAGAAATGTGAAGACAGGTTAACTGAGATTATCTAGTCAGAGAAACAGAAAGAGAAAAGGATGGAGAAAAATGAACAGAGCCTCAGAAACCTGTGGACATCATTAAGCATCCAAATATACACATAATGGGAGTGCCAGAAAGACAGAATAGAGAGAGAAATAATATTTGAAGAAATAATGGCCAAAACTTACCAAATTTGATTTTAAAAAATGTTTAATCTACATATCCAAGGAGCTCAGTGAACTCCAAATGGGATAAAATCAAAGAGATCCACATATGGACACATCAAAATCAAACTGTCAAAGCCAAAAACAAAGAAAATCTTGAAAGCAACAAGAGAAAAATGACTCATCATGTACAAATGATCTTCAATAAGATTAACAAGATTATCAGCAGATATAATGGAGGACAGAGGCAGAATATTAAAAGTGCTGAAAGAAAAACTGTCAACCAAAACCCTATATCTAGCAAAACTATAATTCAAAACTGAAGAAATTAAGACAGTCTCATATAAACAAAAACTGAGAGAATACACTATCTTTAGATTTTCTCTGTAAAAAAATACTACTGAGAGTCCCTCAGAATTAAATAAAATGGCATTAGACAGTAACTTGAATCCATGTGAAGAAATAAAGAGCACACACAAAGGTGTGCTGATGAAATTATATAAAGATGTAATTTGTATGACAATAATAATATAAAGAAGTGGGGAAGGAACAGAGCTATAATGGAGCAAAGTTTTTGTATGCTATTCAAACTAAACTAGTATTAATCCAAACTAGGTTGTTTTAGGTTAAGACATTAATTGTAATTCCCAGGTCAACTACTATGAAAATAACTTGAAAAATATTTTTATATATATACACCATAAAAAATGTAAATATTAAAATGTCATACTAAGAATATTTAACACAAAAGAAGGCAGTAATGGAAACACAGAGAAACAAAGGTTACATAAGGCCTACATAAAACAAACAGCAAAATGGCAGGATCCTACCTTATGGGTAATTACAGTAAATGTAAATGGATTAAACATTATAATCAAAAGGCAGAGTTGGGAGGAATGAATTTGAAAAAATAATCCAACTATGTCTCCAAGGTACACACTTGAGATTCAAAGACACAAATACACTGAAAGTAAAAGGATGAAAAAACATATGCCATGAAAATAGTACCCAAAAGAGAAGTATGTGGTTAAACTAGCATCAGACATTATAGACTTTAAGACAAAAATTACTACTAGAGACAAAGAAGAACATTTTATAATAATAAAAGATCCCATCTGCCTGGAAAACATAATTATAAACATATATGCACCTAAAAACAGAGTCTAAAAATACATGAAGCAAAAACTGACAGAATGGAAAGTAAAAGTAGACAATTCAACAATAGTTGAAGACTTCAATATATGACTTCTAGTAATGTAAGAACTAGATAGAGATCAGCAAGGAAACAGAAAACTTGAACAATATTAAAAACTAACTAGACCTAACAGACATGTATAGAACACTCTCCCTAACAACAGCGGAACAGACATATTCTTCTCAAATGCACACAGAAAAATATAGGCATTCTCTTCTCTAGGATGGACCAAATGTTAGACAAACCTCAATAAATTTAAAAGAACTGAAATCATACAAAGTATGTTTTCCAACCACTATGGGAGCAAAAAGTCAATAACAGAAGCAAATTTGGGAAAATAAAAACTATGTGGAATTAAACAGCAGACTCCCAAATAATCGATAGGTCAAAGGAGAAATCACAAGGGAAATTAGAAAATACTTTGAGATTAATAAAAGTGAAAACACAACACACCAAAATTTATGGGATAAAAGTAAAGCAGTCCTTATAGGAAAATTTACAGCTGTAAGTGCTTATATAAAAAAGAAGGGAAGGGACACAGTTGGAGTTCCGGTCAAGATGGCTGAACATACGGTCCCCAGCATCACTCTCTCCCACAAATCAACCAATTTACAACTATAAAAATAACAACAGCCAAGCTGGGGCTGCTGGAGCTCAGGGAAAGAGGAGGAGAGACATATGGAGTCCATGAAGGGGGAGAAGCCATGATGAGAGAAAGAAAAAACTGCCCCAGGTGTTTCGGGCCATGGCCACTTTAAGGCTGGAAAAGCTGCGCACATGGAGCAGGAGCTGGCACAAGCCACAGCTGTGACCTTTGGATGGAGTTGCTTGGAGGAAGCAGGGGAGAAGAGGGCCTTGGTGGCCCCCAGGACAGCAAGACCACTAATAGAGTTCCCATAGACCCACACAGGAGCAAGGAGCCAGAACAGCTGAAAAAGGGGAGACATTCAGAGGCCAGTGAGTCATGGCAAGGGACTGGCACAGGGCCTATCCCATGGGAAGTATTTGGAGCATGGGCAGTGGGGGAGACAGGCCCCCCGGGAGAACAATGGGACACAGCAAGGACAGCCAATCTGCCCCCCAATCAGCACAGGACCACTCAAAGGAGACTGGTCAGGAATGCAGAATTGCATGGGGTGCAGTTTGATGAAAAGACTCAGGCCCAGATCAGAGTTTCTACACAACCCAGGTGCACCCAGTCTCTGGAGAGCTGGAAGTACATATGAGGTCAACCGTTAAACCCTGAGCTGCACAAAAAGTCTTCTCTAGGGAAACAGCAGCAAAGCAGCAATTTAGCTCAACAACACAGCTCAAGTACTGGTTCCCACAGGAAGTTCCCCCATTTTAGAAGTAAGCAAAGGACGAAAAATTAGTTCTGGCCCAGGCATACCACCAGTGACTCATAGTAGAACCTTGTTCTACTAGGGGACCTGGGGCATGGATCTGTGGACCAGACCACCCACCCACAACCACAAACACTGCCAATGCCTTGGGGCCTGCCCAGGGACCTAAGGCTTGGAGCCAGGGACCAGACACCACTTCCATACCTAGGCATGCTGTCAGCACCTCAGGGCCCCACCCAGGGGTCCGGGGCATTGAGCTGGTGACTGGACACTCCCTGCCCACAACCAGGCACACCACCAGTGCCTTGGGGCCCCACCTGGGGGCCCAGGGCATCAAGCTGGGGACTGGACACCCCTGCCCACAACCAAGCACCCCACCAGTGCCTCAGGGGCCTACCCGGACACCTGGGGTATGGAGCCGAGGACTGGACCTCCCCACAACCAGGCACACCACCAGCACTAAGGAAAATGCGAAAAACATCACCTCCATGTGGGTGGCCCACCACAGCCACCACAGTAACCATGGCTGTTGCAAAAGTGGCTAGACATCACAACCACCACGCAGATGGCCCACCAGCCACTGTAGTGCATTGACACAAGGAGAGTCACCAGCAAAGACCAAGAAAAGAATAGGATGTCTCTCTCCACAAAGCCTATTCCAGAGTGACAGAAGATGCATCTGCTCTATGATAACATCGGGGGACCTGAACACACCTTCCAGCATTGGACAGATCATCGAGGCAACAAATCAAGAGTAACCATTACTATTTCAGAGGGAGAGAAGAAATCTAGGGTTATCAGTGGTGGGAGGGGGGAGGGAAAAGGGGGTGGGGAGAGATTGGACAAGGGGCATAAAGAATAAGTACAATTTGTAACAATATACATACTAGTAATATTGATTTGATCAACGTATGTCAATATCAAATCCCCAAAATATGTATAATCAATTATGATTCAATAAAAAAAATTTAAAAAGAAGAAATATCTCAAATCAATAACCTACCTTTCAGCTTAAGAAACTAAGAGTAAAATAAATCTAAAGCAAACAAAAGAAAGAAAATGATAAAAATTAGAACACAAATAAATGAAATAAAGAATAGAAAAAAAATGAAACTGAAAGTTGGTTCTTTGAAAAGGTCAAAAAAATTGAGAAAAGTTCAGTTAGGCTGACCAAGAAAAAAAAAAAGAAAGGAATTAAATTGCTAAAATTAGGGACAAAATAAGGGACATCATTACCACTGTTACAGAGCTAAAAAGGATTACAAGGTTCTATTATGAATAAATGCATGCCAACAAATTACATAACATAGACGAAATGGACAAATTCTTAGAAAGTTATAAACTACCAAAACTCATTCAAGAAAAAAATAGGAAATCTGAATAGACCTATTACAAGTGAAGAGAGAGAATTTAATTAAAAGGCTTCCCACAAAAAAAATTCCAGGACTATCTGGCTTCACTGGTGAATTCTGTCAAATGTATAAAGAAGAAAAAAAAAAAAAAAAAAAAAAGAAGAAGAAGAATTAATACCAATATTTGTCTTTTTTATTATATCTACTTTCAGTGTGAAGGGGGTCTTATTGTGGTTTTGATTTGAATTTCCCTAATGACTAATGATGCTGAATATCTTTTCTTATGCTTAACTGGCTATGTGTGTTTATGTGCTTTCTTCTTTGGAGAAACGTCCTTTCATCTTTTTGATAATAGACAATCTAACAGGTGTGAGAAGATATGTCACTATAGCGTTAATTTGCATTTCTCTGAGAATTAGAGATGTTGAGCATTTTAATAATTTTGTTGGCCATTTGTATGTCTTCCTTTGAGAAATGTCTACTCAATTCCTTTGCCTTTTTTTTAAAGGGAATTTATATTTTAATGAACATGCATTGATTGTACATATTTATGGACTACGTTATAATTTTTTTTAATTAATATTATTTTTTTCATTCTATGTTGTTGTTGTGGAGCAGCTGGGGGGCAGGGTGAGAGAGGAAAGGGGAAGGAAATTGGATGGAAGGAGGAAGGAAGAGGGGCGGGATTGAGGCCTGTGGCATCCCCCTCATTCCCACAGGGGAGACCAGGGGGCTTCCAGCAGTGGCTTGGTCACTGCAGGGCTGGGTGCAGATGTCAGAGGGGTGTTAACAAAAGCCCTCAACCCCTACCATCCCAGCTTGGGAATCCGTTGCCCTTCTTGCTGCAGCTCGGTGGTGGTTGCTAGGCTGGTTGCAGGTGTCGAGGTGTGTGTGGCTGGGGCCCTTTACTCCCCACCACCCCAGCTTGGGAGAGCCTGGAATGCTTCCTGCAGTGGCTCGGTAGTTGTCACTGCTTTGCCCACTTTCAAAATAGCATTGTTTTCTTGCTATCGAATAGTTTGAGGTTCTTATATATTTTGGATATTAGCCCCTTATCTAATATATGATTTACAAATATTTTCTCCCAATCTGTGTGTTGTCTCTTCACTCTACTGTTCCTTTGCTGTGCAGAAGCTTTTTAGTTTAATGCAATCCCATTTGTCTATTTTTGCTTTCGGTGCCCTTGCTTTTGGGATCATTTCCAGGAAATCACCACCCAGACCAATGTAATGGAGATTTCCCCCTATGTTTTCTCCTATAGTTGCAGGCCTTATGTTAAAATCATTAATCCATTCTGAGTTGATTCTTGTATAAGGGGTAAGATGAGGATTGATTTTCATTCTTCTGTATGTGGATATAGTTTTCCCCACACCATTTATTGAAGAGACGTCCTTTCCCCATTGTGTGTCATTGGCACCTTTGTTGAAAATCAATTGACTGTAGATATGCGGGTTTATTTCTGGGCTCTCTATCCTACTCCACTGGTCAATGTGTCTTTTTTTTTTTTTAATGCCAGTACCATGCTGCTTTGATTACTATAGGCTTCATAATATATTTTGAAATCTGGTAATGTGATGCCTCCAGTTTTGTTCTTTTGAGTCAAGATTGCTTTGGCTATTAGGGGTCTTTTGTGGTTCCGTACAAATTTTTGGATTTTTTTTTTCTATTTTTGTGAAGAATGATATTGGACTTTTGACAGAGATTGCACTGAATCTGTACATTGCTTTGGGTAGTACAAACATTTTAGTAATACTAATTGTTCCAAGCCATGAACACAGCATTTCTCTCCATTTATTTGTGTCATCTTCATTTTCCTTCATCAATGTTTTATAGTTTTCAATATGCAGGTCTTTCACTTCCTTGGTCAAATTTACTAAGTTTTTTTTTTAAATACTATTTTAAAAGGGATTGTTTTCTTAATTTCTTTTTCAGGTTGTTCATTGTTCCCGTATAGAGATGCTACTGATTTTTGTATGTTGATTTTGTACGTGCAACTTTACTGAATTTGTTTACATTTCTAACAGGTTTTTTTGGGTGTAGTCTTTAGAATTTTCTATATAAGATCATGTTGTCAGCAAACAGACAATTTGACTTCATCCTTTACTATTTGGTGCCTTTCATTTCTTCTCTTGCCTAATTGCTCTAGCTGGACTACACTAAACACAAGTGGTGAGATTGGGCAGCCTTGACTTGTTCCTGATCTTACAGGAAAAGCTTTCAACTTTTCACCATTCAGCATGATGTTGGCTGTGGGCTTGTCATATAATAGCCTTTACTGAGTTGAGGAACATTGCTTCTTTACTTAATTTGTTGAGAGTTTTTACCATGAAAGGATGGTGAACTTTGTCACATACTTTTTCTGCATCCATTGAGGTAATCATTTGGTTTTTAATCCTTCATTCTGTTAATATGGTGAGTTACATTTATTGATTTGTGAATGTTGGGCCAACCTTGCACCCCAGGGATAAATCCCACTTGATTGCAGTGAATGATGTTTTTAATGCACTGTTGAATACAATTTGCTAGTATTTTGTTGAGGATTTTTACATCTATGTTCATCAGTGACAGTGGCCTGTACTTGTCTTGTAATGGTCTTTGTCTGGCTTTGGTATCAGGGTAATGCTTATCTCATAAAATGAGTTTGGAAGTACTTCCTCCTCTTCAATTTTCTGGAAGAGTTTGAGAAGTATCGGTATTAGTTCTTCTTTAAATCTCTGGCAGAATTCAGCTGTAATATCACCTGTTACTGGGCTTTTTTTATTTTGATGGGAGACTTTTAATTAATTACTGATTCAATCTCCTTACTCATTTCTGGTCTGTTCAGCTTTCCAATTTGTTTGTGATTCAGTCTTGGTAGGTTATATGCTTCTAGGAATTCATCCATTTCTTCTGTGTTGTCCAATTTGTTGCAATAATTGCTCATAGTAGTTTCTCCTTATCCTTTGTATTTCCACATTACCAGTTGTAATGTCTCCTCTTTCATTTGATTTTATTTATATGTTTCTTCTTTCCTTTTTTCTTAGTCTAGCTAAGAATTTGTCAATTTTGTTTAGCTTTTCAAAAAACCAACTCTTAGTTTACCGGTCTTTTCTATAGTTTTTCTAGTCTCCATTTCACTTATTTCTGCTCTGAACTTTGTGATTTCATTCCTTCTACTAACTTTGGGCTTAGTTCTTTTTCTAGTTCCTTGTGGTGTAACATGAGGTTCTCTATTTGAGATCATTTTCTTTTTCGATGTAGATGTTTATTGCTATCAACTTCCCTCTTAAAACTGCCTTTACTGCATCTCATATGTTTTGGTATATTGTACTTCCATTTTCCTTTGTCTCAAGATATTTTTAAACCCCCTCTTTAATTTCTTCTTTGCCCCAATAGTTGTTTTGTTGCATATTGTTTAATTTCCACATATTTGTTAATCTTCCATGAATCCTCCTGTTATTGACTTCCAGTTTCACACCTTTGTAGCCAGAAAAGATACTTGATATAATTTTGATCTTCTTTATTTGTTGACTTGTTTTTTGGACTAACAGATGTTCTGTCCTGCAGAATGTTCCATGTGCACTTAAGAAGAATGTGTATTCTGTTGCTGTTTGGTGGAATGTTCTATATATGTCTGTTAGGTCCATTTGGTCTAAAGTATAGTTCGAGTCCAATGTTTCCTGTCTAAATGAGCTACTCTTAAATGTTGGGTATTGAAATCCCCTGCTATCATTGTGTTGTAATCTGTCTTCCTTAAGATGCCTTAATATTTGCTTTGTATACAGACAATCCCTGACTTAACAGTTTGACTTATGGTTTTTAGACTAGAAGCATCTGGACTTACCATGGTTTGACTCATGATTTTCTGACTTTAGGATGGGTTTCTTCAGTGTATTAAATGCATTTTTGACTTATGATTATTGTCAGCTTATGATGGGTTTACTTGAATGTAACCCCATTGTAAGTTGAGGAGCATCTGTATTTAGGTGCTTCACTGTAGGGTGAACATATATTTACAATTGTTACATCCTTTTGATAAACTGACCCCTTTATCTCTATATGACATTGTCTCTTTTCGCAGTTATTGACCTATAGTCTATTTTGTCTGAAAGGAGTTTAGCTATCCTGATTTCTTTTTGTTCCCATTTGCATGGAATATCTTTCTCCATCCCTTCACTTTCAGTCTATAAGTGTCCTTTAAAGTGAAGTGAGTCTCTTGTAGGCATCATTTAGTTATGTTTTGTTTTCATTTTTTGATCCATTCAGCCACTCTATTCTTTTTTTTGGAGGGGGGTGGCACAACTGGCTGGCACAGGGATCAGAACCCATCACCTTGATGTTATAAGGCTATGCTCTAACCAACTGAGCTAACCAGCCAGCCCTATGCCTTTTGGAGAATTTAATACATTTATATTCTACTATGGGTTAAATGTGTCCCCCAAAAGCTTGTGTATTGGAAACTTTACCCACACTGTAACAGTGTTAAGTGGGAAATCCTATTATAGTATTTGAAAGATGGTGCCTTTAAGAGGTGATTAGATTGTGAGAACTGTGCCCTTGTGAATAGATTGATCCATTTGTGAAGTAATATGGATGGTTCTGATGGCTTTTTAAGGAGAGTGAGTGAGAAAGTTCTCTCTTGCTTATGCCATTCCTCGTAATGTAATGCCTTGTGTTGCCAGAAGGCCCTCACCAGATGCAACTCCTGGACTGTGGACTTCCCGGCTTCTGAACTGTACAAAATAAATTTCATTTCTTTATCAAGTACCCAGTGTTAGGTATTGTTATAAGCAACAGAAATGAAGTAATACACATTAAAAGTAATTACTGACAGATAAGGACTTACTAGTACCATTTTGTAAATTGTTTTCTAGATCCTTTGTTTCTTCCATCCTCTATTGCTTTCTTCCTTTGTGATTTGATGGCTTTCTGTAGTGGTATGTTCTGGATCTTTTCTTTTTATCTTTTGTGTATTGATTATAGGCTTTTGCTTTCTGGTTACCCTGAGGCTTACATAAAACATTTTATAAGTGGCTATTTTAGTAACAACTTAACTTTGACCATGTACACAAACTCTACACTTTTCCTCCCTTTCCTCCCATGTTTTTGACATCACAATTTACATTTTTTAATAATCTGTATTCCTTGACAAACTATTGTAGCTTTAGTTGTTTTTAACAGTTTTGCAAGATCTTTAGATTAGAGATATTTACCTACCACCATTACAGCATTAGAGTGCTTTAGATCTGACAATGTACTTACTTTTGCCAGTGATTTTTATACTTTCATACGTTTTCATGTTATTAATTAGTGTCCTCTTCCTTCAGTTTGGAGAACTCCCTTTAGCATTTCTTGCAAGGTAGGTCTAATGGTGATAAAGTATCTCAGCTTTTGTTTGTCTGCAAAAGTCTTTATCACTCCTTCATTTTTTAAAGATGGGTTGCTGGGTATAGTATTCTTAGCTGTCAATTTTTTTCTTTCAGGATTTTGAATATATCATCCCTCTCCCTTCTGGTCTGAAAGGTTTCTGCTGAAAAATCCACAATCAACCAATTTTATGGGGGCTCCTTTATATGTAAAATTTTGCTTTTCCCTTGCTTTCAAAATCCTTTGTCTTTAACTTTTGACTATTTGATTATGATGTGTCTCGGTGTGAGTCTCTTTGGGTTCATCTTATTTGGTATCCTTGGAACTTCCTGGATCTGGATTTCTATTTTCTTCCACAGGTTTTGGAAGTTTTCTGCCATTATTCATTTGAATTATGTTTTCTCTCCCTTTCTCTCTCTCTCTCCTCCTTCTGGTACACCAATAACGTGTATGTTGTTATGCTTGATGACATACCATAAGTCTCTTAAACTATCCTCACTCTTTTTCATTTTTTCCTTTTTGCTCCTCAGATTGTATAATTTTCAGTGACCTGTCTTTGAGTTTGCTGATCTTCTCTTCTGCTTGATCTAGTCTGTTGTTGAACAACTATATTGAATTTTTTTCAGGCATAGTATTCTTCAGCTCTATGACTTGTTTGGTACTTTCTTAACTACTTTCTTTGTTCAAATTATTCTTTCATTGCTCTTCTGATCTCAGTGAGCATCTTTATGATCATTATTTTGAATTCACTGTTGGGAAAACTACATAACTCCATTTCACTTGAGTCAGTTTCTGAAGATTTATCCTTTTATTTGGAATATATTCCCATTTATTCACTTTCCTTAACTCTCTGTGTTGGTTTCTATGTATTGCGTAAGACAACTAGCTCTCTCAGTCTTATCAAACTGGCCTCATGTAAGAGAGGGATCTCACCAATCCATCTGGCCAGAGATTTTTTAAGGTGCCTGTCAAGTCTTTGTGTTTGTCCATACTGCTGTTTTTAATGGCCTCATGAAGCTTTGGATGTGTTATGTCCTGTCACTGCCCCAAGACTGGTAAGGTAGAAGCCAGACTCTCTAGGTGTAGCTGGATAAGTTGGGGTATTGAATGTGGGTTCCAATTGTGTGATAAAGCCAAGTATGGGCATTTATCTAAGCCAGGAATAGGATCTATGGCAAATGCCTGTATTCACATTCAGGCTGTACCCTCTGATCCTGGGGAGATAGCTGCTGGAAGTGGGCCCATTGTATTTTCACCTCTGTTTTTCATGGTCTACAGTCACTCAGGAGCACAAAGCTCCATGGACTCACAGAGCTGGAACATTAAGGAGATAGTCCCTTGGGTGAGAGCTATAAAAATTGTGGCACTCAGTGTGTGGCCAAATTCCTTTCAAGAGGAATGAGGAGACCTGGATTTTCCACCAGGTGAGCCAGAGGAAAAGCTCATGAAAGGCTGAGCTGTGGTCGAGGCTGTTGTATGACTACTGTTTGCCCTGTTGGCTCCATGATCCAAGTTCATTAGAAGCCAGGTCATCAAGTAGCCACTGGACTTGTGTGTTGTAAGCCCCTTCCAGAGAAAAAAAATGGGAACTGCCTATTTCTGCCCCTTTTCCACATTTCTCCAAGGGGTGTAACACCTGGAGTGTTTATGTGCCTGTTTAAAACTACTTCTATGTTCTGTGACTTAGTGAGACTCACATTTGCCTAGTCCTTTCTGCTCCCAGAACTAGGAGATTTAGGATGGAGTCTCTTGGGAGGCAGCAGTAAAAGATGGGGCACTCAATGCATGGTATAACCCTTTCTGGGGAGAAACAGGGAGCTGTACTTTAAAAGCCCCTTCTCTATACTACTCCTGGGGAATGAAGCTCCTGGAAGTGCCTATGCACCCATATAAAACTGCCACTGTTTTTCTGTGGTTTAGAGAAACTGACATATACAGTAGTCCCCCCTTATCCATGGTTTCACTTTCCACAGTTTCAGATTCCTGCTGTCAACAATGATTTGAAAATAGGTGAGTACAGTAAGATATTTTGAGACAACATTCACATAACTTTTATTACAGTATATTGTTATAATTGTTATATTTTATTATTAGTTATTGTTGTAAATCTCTTACTGTGCTTAATTTATAAGTTAAACTTTATCATAAGTATGTATGTATAGGGAAAAAACAGTACATATATGGCTCAGTACTCTCCAGTTTCAAGCATCCACTGGGGGTCTTGGAATGTATCCTGGCATGGACAAGGGGGGATCATGGTACTTACTTCCCTCTGCTCCCCGAGGTAGGAGGCTTAAGATGCAGTCCCTTGGGTAGAAGCTACAAATGTTGGGGCACCTGAGGTATGGAAAAACTCCTTCCAGGAGGGACTAACAGACTTGGAATTATTGCTGGGGTGAGCTGGAGGAAAAGGCTTGGGAAGTATCAATCTGCTTCTCAGGTTGCCAGTGGGCTAATACTTACTGTCCCTTTGAATTCCCAATGCAAGTTATTAGAAGCCAGGCCACCAAATAGCCACTGAAAAAGTGTTTCATACACCCCTTTGGGGGGCTGCATTTTTAAAGCCCATTCTCTGCACTGCTGCTAAAAGATGAAACTCTAAAAGCATTTGCAAGCCCGTATCAAATTGTCATTTTTTCCCTGTCTAGAGACACACATGTATGCCAGTTCCCTCTGCTCCCAGAGCTAGGAGGTTGAGGATGCAGTCCCTTGGGTGGAAGCTGTAACAGTTTGGGTACTTCATGTGTGGACACACTCCTTCCAGTAGAGATTAAAAGACCTGGAGTCATCACAGGGGCAAGCCAGGGGAGAAGGCTTGAGAAGTGCCAATCTGCTTCTCAGGTGACTAGCAGATTAATATTTGTCTGCCCCTTTAACTCCCCAATGCAACTTAGATAGAAGCCAGGCTGCCAGTAGCCAAGGAAGAGTGTATGATAAACTCTCTCCAGGGAGAAACAGGAAGTTGCCTTTTTAAAGTCCCTTTTCTATATTGCTCCTGGAGGATGATCCCCAGAACTGCTTAAGTGCCTGTATAAAACCATCACTTTTTTCCTGTTGTCTAGAGATACTCACGTGTTTAATCTCCTCCAATCCCCAAACTGGTGAATCAAGAGCCAAAACTGGTGAGTTAGGGGACCTTAGAGTTAAGGTGGTACAAGTAAGGTCCAAATCCTCCTCTCCATAGGGAGAAACTGAGTGTTGGGAATTCCTTTCTTGATTTTATGGTACAGTCCTAAGGGTGGGGTCCACGCTCCAGTGTGCTTTGGCTTTTCCTACCCATTCAATGTGGATGTTTTCTCAGTTGCCCTGTGAGTAGCAGTCTCTTAACTGGTCTCTGACAGGAGGATGATCCATGAATAGATGTTTATTTTGTGCATCTGTGGGTGGAGGGAGAGTAAGGAGCTTCCTATTCCATCATGTTGCTGGTGTCACTCCTTGGTTGACTGTCATATTTTAATCTAACCTTGATTTCTGGAATAAATCCCACTTGATTACAGTATATAATCCTTTTACTATATTGCTGGATTTGATTTGCTAGTATTTTATTGAAGATATTGTTTATATTCATAAGGAGTATTGGTCTATAGTTTGCTTTTCTTGTGATGTCTTTTTCTTTTTTTTCTTCTTGTGATGTCTTTATCTGGTTTTTGTATCAGAGTAATACTGACCTCCTAAAATGAGTTGGGGAAGTGTCCCCTCCTCTTCTATTTTTAGGAAGAGTTTGTGAAGGAATGATATTAATTCTTCTTCAAACATCTCATAAAATTCACCAATTAAGTTATCTGGTCCTGGGCTTTTCTTGTGGGAAGGTATAAATTATTAACTTGATCTCATTACTTGTGATGTCTTTTAAGATGGGTATAATCAAACAGACACTAAATTGTACACTTTAAATGTATGCATTTTATGGTATGAAAATGATATCTCAATAATACTGTCATAAAAAAAGGAACACATATACAGAACTCCATTTTCAATGTAGTGAACGGAACATATTCCTTCATGTCTGCTTCTCCTCAAATCCTCTAAAACGATAGTCAAGAAAGAGAAATACACAGACCCACGTAGACAAAGAAAACAGGAGAGAAGACATTAATCAAATTAGATCAACAAATATTAAAAAGTAAAAAAGAAGAAAATTGTGCTAACTGATTTTATAGACTAGAGAAAGCCAACAGCCAAGAGCCTTTGGGGATGAAAGCCAACAGGAAGCGAGAATCTCTGGAAGGCACATAAACTGGGGGTACCACGAGGCACCTCTGAGGAACTGGGATATGAGGGCTAAGAACAGGAAGATTAGTTTAAAGTTGCCTCAACATCCTCTCTGCTATCTCGTGTCACTAGGTAATCAGCCTTTCCCTGCCCTATAGGCAATGAGAAAAAGTTTACCTCCAAACTAGAAGACTCACTTTTTTGCTATTTGGTTCCCAAAACATTAGTAGGCTGCTCTTTTCCCAGGAGATGTACAGGATTCCTCTCTGGAAAAATGGACAAGTCCAAGAGAACAGGCCTACAGATACAGGAATTAGGGGATGCTCTGACCAAAAGGTCAGATCCTCTTAGGTCATCTTCAGGGAAGCCTGCCAGAGACAAGCCTTCCCAGCACCAAAGAATTTTACTTTTAGATATAGACTAACATCCAGGAGTGTATACAAACAGGAGGAAAGTCTCCAACACAAAAGACAGAGATGGAAACAAAAGAGGAGGACAAGTCTCTAGGAAAAAAGAAGTGACCTGACATGATCTGACAGATTTGACCATGAGGAAAGTTGGAAGAAGATGTATATAAGAAAGATAGTGAGAGTGGGGATCATAGCCAAATTTGAAAGCCAAAATGAAACAACAAATAAGAAAATAAGGGGCATTTAATTTCCAGAAAAACAAAAAGTTTTTCAAGAAAGTAAATACATCCATAGTATAGCTCTTGGCTCACCACAGTACTTACCTACCTGTAATAAAGAAAAGCTGATTACCAATTTAAACAAAAATGCATGCAAACAACACTGAAAGAATCGGAAGAAAGAAGTGTGTGAGAGAAGAATGATTTAGGAGAATCATTCAAATTTTCTTAGGAAAAAGAAAATAGATAGTAATTAACAATTAACATCTAAAAAATAGCAGTAGAAGCTTCCTGAAGAACAGCAGAAGAGTTGAAGTGGCTGCCCTATGGGGAGTAGGGCCTAGACATGAGTCAGGCTCAGCCAGGGAACCACTGTTTCATATTATAAGCTTTGTACTATGCTTTGGCTTTTTTTTTTTTTCCTTTTTTTGTCTTTTTTACTGACCGGCAATGGGATCGCAACCCTCGGTGTTGCGCCCGCACCGTGCTCAGCCAGTGAGTGGGAACCGGTCTCCACATGGGATCCGAACCCTCAGCAGGAGTGCCGCCGCGCTCCCAAGCTGCGCACTCTCCAGTGCGCCACCGGGCCGGCCCATATGCTTTGGCTTTTTAAATTATGTATACACATTGCTGTGATAAAAATAAACATTTAATTAAAGAGCAAGAAAATGATGCCAGCCTGTCAGTTAGTATAATACACACACACATGATGAAAATGATCTAGAACAGCCAAGTCTGGACTTTCAGGCTCTACACCCCAGCTCAAGTATTGCTTGACCTGAATGTGGGCTCTGGGCTCTGGATGACTTTTGGCTTGCTTCAAAGGCTGTCAAGATTCATCCTTTTTAGATGACAGATCGGCCTCACTATAACAAATTAATAATACCAATCTGCAGACACTCACGTCTATAGAAAGGGAGGAAGGATCATATACTAGAAAGTGACAGCTGATATTTGTTAATTGACACAATATGGTCAATAAAGATCACACAATGAAAAACAGTGAAATGTATTACTGATATGCAAATGACTTGGTTCTGAATAAAGGCAGAGCACAGACCTAAAGTTTGCCATAGCCCATTTACCAGGGATGACTGAGTAGCATGCTCTAATGCAAAGACACAAATCCCAAGAGTCTGTCACAGCTGATGCCATGCTCAGCTTGGATGCTGTCTGGATTCCAGGCCCATTTTTCTGTGCTATCTGCCCCTAAGTGCTCCAGATCAAGAGTCTGGTAGCCAATGGGCAGTGCACACCTTTGTTCCCTATAGGTATCTTCCAGAAATATATTTAAATGAAGAAAAGTTGTTACCATTATTACTCTCATTATTAGTTACCAAAACAGTGAAGCCTTGTTTCCAGGGACAAAATATAAGGGAACTGCCAAGTTCCTAAGAAAGGAAGGAGTCCTGGTTTGCTGAAAACTAGTGTGGCCCAGAGTTGCCTCTAACAGACACACATGGTCATGGGGCTGCTCTCAGAGAAAACTGGCCAGTGTTTCTGGGGTCTGGCTGTGTTAGGACACCGCTGGCTTTCAGCTTCTGGATGCCATGCACTCTGCTATAAAGCCGGGCTCTGGTGAATCCTACACCCTTGGCATAGCTGGTCACTTGTACTCATCCCCCTAGCAGGGGAAAAGCTACTGAGAAGTCTTGGTTGCACACTTCCTTTCCTGTGTGAAAGGCCAGTGCTCTGCTGCCTACCTTGAGTTCATCTTTGCTCTGGAAGTTGTCCAGAAGGTGCTGGAAATGGGTGTCACACATCTGGCGGAGCAGTGAGAGAAGGCAGGACACATACTCGCCCTGGGGACCAACCCAAAACACACTTAGCACAGCCAATCACAAGGGCTGTGTTCCCCCAAATCACAGAGGACAAGGAGAGAAGGGAGGGTTTGAGATGGCCCCAATGATCATGAAAGAAAGGTGACAACACTGGCCCTGAAAATAAGCTTTCTTTTCTGCCAAGGGAGACCTAGAGGGCTTGGGAATTTTAATATGGCCTTTGCAGTGTGGAGTTATTGAAAAACCTTAATCTACAGAAGTAGTACTGCAAAGTGAGACAAATATTTTCATTTTTTTCTAGGAAAGTTTTGGTTTAATAGTCCCTTGTTGCCAGGGCACTGTACTGAAGTATGTAGGGAGTTTGGCCTTTGGACAGAATTTGGACCCTGCCCACCTTGCTAGACTAGGCCAGCCCTCTACAAGGACATTCTTGGGGACCTCCCAGAGCTTGCACAGGGTTACTTGATTGGGCAAATGGAACACGGCAGATCAATGTGACCGTCTGAAAGGCCATGTAGTCAAAACTGACCTTTCTGCGGAGACAAGCTATGGGTTTTAAGACAAGTAGAAATTAAAGGATAAATATGAATTCAAAATTTACTCAAGTTCCAACTGGGATTCATGGGAGAAAACTCTGCTTTAAGGATTCCAAAGACCATCTTATGGTAATTTTTGGCATGGGGCAGACAAGCATGGCCTCCTCCTAGAAGGCTGCCTCCCCAGATGGGAGGGAGGAAAATTACTTCATTTAAATGATTTTCAAATGCTTTTAAACTCATGGGAATTAGACAACAGTTTTTAGTCTCCCAAATCCTTTCTAGATCCCTGAAATTATTACACAAATATGTATGCAAAATATAGACATGTACATGAATGTCTGAAAAATGGGCATAATAAGCCATAATTCACTTGTTGTGAGGGTCAGATGAGTTATATATATAAAGCATTTAAGTACAAACTCCAGTATATAAAGAGGTGCTCAATAAATTATAGTTATCATCTTCATTATAATCTATATAAAATGAATTATTTCACTAGTGTTGCTAAACGAGCTAATATTGGTAAAGTGCTTAAAGCAGAGTCTGGCCCATAGTCTGGCTGTGTAAGTGTTGGTTAGAAGGCTAGGTTACCAGGACATATCAGGGTGCATATGTTTTTTACCTGTAGTGAGAGTGCCCTCAATAAGGGCCCCTAAGGGAGCAGACACTCTTTCCAAGCCCAATGCTTCAGAACACATGCGTGCTCCCTGCATGCCCCCTGCTCTCCTTAGCATGCTGGCGCTTGTACCATTATAGTGCTCTCTTTGGAGGGTTTTCTTCAAAGAGAGCACTGTAATCTCCCATATGCCAACTGAAAGATTCTACAAAAACTGTTTATAATGTTCCCACATCAGGGCTGAGAAGTTCACTCTGGGTGTGGGAGTGGGGAAATAGGAGACCTAAGGTGCTATCTCTCTGCCCCTCCTGAGAGGCTTTCTGAGCTTGCTTCTCTTCTAATTAGATCTTAGAAAATCATTATTCAGTAACATCAGTGCAATTCTATCTCACTGCATTTTTCCTGATGCTAGAAATTTATACACAAATAATGGACAAAAGCAACTAATTTGTAGATACAGGAAATTCTGAGAAAATTATTCTGTCCTGCACATCATATTTAAGAGATCCTGTTTGACAGTGTTCCTAAAAGGAATAGTCTACTTTTCACCTTCACCCTCTTGTTGTTACTACATCCCTGCTTCATTCCACATTATAGAAAATGACTTGGCTCAAACGCAAAGGCCAACTGGAACAGTGTGCAGGAAAACAGAGGACAAGAAGCACTCCCTGAATCTGCCCTCAAGAAGACTCCTCAGAGTATGAACCTAGAGCTTTCATAGTGGAGAGGGGAGTCAGATTCAAGAAGGAAAGAGGACAGCATGCTGACAATCATGCAGGAGGGGAGGATATGAAGGTGGTGAGATGATAAGATGGGAGGTGATGTGGAGGAGCCCCAGGTTAGAAAAGAAGGCAAGAAAACCTGGATGTTAGTTACTAACAGTGATCTCGGCTGTGCACTGCGGGCACCGCTGCCCTCTTACCGCCTCCTGAGCATGCGATTTGCTCATGATGGTGAGCAGAGTCTGCAAGAGCACGTCCAGGAGACTCTCCACCATCATCTCTACTTCCTCCATGACATCTGCCTCCTGGAGCAAGCAGCAAGAGAGCACACATTAGCACCAGACCAGGCTGATGTGCAGCTGGCAGCACTTACTGTTAGCCACGTCAGAGTGGTTATTCTGACTGGATTCTCAATAACGGGCTCTCAGCCTCAACAACATGCAGTGTTAAGAAACCCAGGACAAGGGCTCTAAGAGGAGGTGCGGCATACCTGCCACTGTTGCCCAGGCATTGTGGCTGGGGCCTTACCCTAACCCAGCGTCACAATTCTAAAACTCAGGCAGATTCATTAATTTTGACGTACACGGCAGAAGCAAAGGTCCTGAGTTAAATGTTTTCTTTGATTTTCCCGGAATAGTCCAGAGAAAGCACTACCCTGCTAACACTTTGGTAAAGTATTCCCACCACAGGATGTGGCAGCAGCACGTTCACTAGTGCTAACGCACATAGAGAAGTAACTCATCTTTCTGAGGACCCTGTTTTCTCCACAGGGTTTCTGCTTGGGTGCTCTCAATCTTTGCCAGCCCTGACTGCTGCACAGATATGCCTGAGTCCCTTTTCTAGCTCCTCAGCTCTCTTGCTTGTGTTCCTTAGTTCACCTGAAGGACTCTAATCTCAGTGGATCTTTCTCTGGTCCCTTCACAAAAACAATGGAGCATGTCTCCTCACTGAGGGTTGCTTCTCACCCATCAGGCTCTGAATTTTGGAAAAGTCTGTGTTATCCTTTTATAGACCTCTCATACTCATATCAAATTCTGTACCTTGATTTTAATGATCTCACAAAGCGATTCCCATTGTCCCATCTCCAATATCTTTATACTATTACTGGTCCTAATGTCAATCCTCCACCCATCCATTAACTTATCATTCATTAAGCATTTACCAAGTTCCAGTCACTGTTTGAGAACCTGAATATATAGAGATGGACAAGAGAGTTAATACCTCTGATGAAGTTTAAATTTCATCTTCCCTCTACCCATTCATCCAATATTATAATTATACGCTGCCCCATTCCACAAGGAGAATTAGAGCAGCTCTTGGGGCCAAAATTGTCTTTCCCATCTGTCAGAGTGATCATAACACTCTTACCTGTGACATATCTTTGAGTATTTGTAAGCGACTAATTACACTGACTTTCTAACACAACAAATACAACCAAACTATCTTCCTTCAGGTTTTTACTAGTTCCCATTCGTCTTCCATTCCTCTCCTTTCTTTTCATTCATTCTTTCTTTTTTTCCCTTCAATTTCTCTCCTTCCTTTAGCAATAAGCCACCTACCCCCTCAGACATGTCCTTGGGCTATTAGTAGACCTTATATACTTGGTGTGGCTTCTCTCAGGCCTGGTAGGAAGGAGAGCTGCCAAGTTTCACCTGGAGCCAAGAGCGAATGAAAGGGCCGCTACCTATCACAGTTAGTCTCTGCTAACCTGTGCCTCTGTTACCAGATGGTACTTTAAGTCTGGACACCAAGCACCCTCTTGGGTCCTTGTCTCCTGCTCAAACCAAATATACTCATTTTTTTTTTTTTGTCTTTTTCCGTGTCCGGCAATGGATCGCAACCCTCAGTGTCACCCCTGTACCGGACCGGGACCGGCAACGGGATCGCAGCCCTCGGTGTTGCTCCCGCGCCTCGCTCAGCCAGTGAGCGGGAACCGGTCTGTATGTGGGATCCGAACCCTCGGCGGGAGCGCCACCGCGCTTCCCAAGCGGCGCACTATAGCAGTGCACCACCGGGCCAGCCTATACTCATTTTTTGAAGTACTTCTCCTGCTCCATGTGGACAGCCTAGCCTCCTACATTCTTAAAACCTGGCCACTGGCCTTCATTTTAAATACACTTAAAATTTTATTCTATAAAAACTTTAACTTAATAAAATGGTATAATAAAAACCCATTCTTGTTCCTCGTTTCTTTATTTATACTTTCCTATAGATTACAAATTTTCTATAAGAAATACACATTTCTTCTATTATCATAAATATATAAAAGAAATATCATTAAAATAAATTCCTACCTCATCCATACCTGACACATATCTTTCCTTCATTCCTTTCCTACCTCCATCACTCCCTTCTCATCAAAGACCTTTTTTAAAAAGAAAAAAAACCAGGGCTGGCAGGTTAGCTCAGTCAGTTTAGAGTGTGGTATTGACAACACCAAGGTCCAGGGTTTGATGCCTGTTATCGGCCAGCCACCAAAAAGAAACAACAACAACAACAAAAAACAAACAAAGAGGAAAGAAAACGGGCAAAAGCATTATTTGTTGAAACCTGACCTCTAAAGTACAATTCTACCGTCCCACGGGGCTTAGAGCTCTCGTGGGCAACATTTACCTCTTGTATATGCTGACCTCATCTGGCACAGTGTGGAAACGCCATATGGATGGAATCAAGTAGTCAGGAAGTTGACAGAAAAGTCTGAATGAGCAAGCTACCTCTCAGTCTGGGTCTGCCTCCCTGTGCTCATGCCTGAGTACCCTTAGAAAACTCCCAGGAATCCAGAATCAATACTTTTTGATAGAAACACGGCACACAGGACTAGGGTTTCTGGTACTACAGATAACTGTATTTTGGGGCAGATTTATGGTAGTTAAACTTTATAAAATAGCAAGAATGTGTTGTATTGAGAAGCCTATTGAGCACACACAGGCCTCCATTCACTCTGGCACCTTCCTGTCACTGATGAAAGCATCTCTGATTGAGAAATGTACAAAGCAGTCTTTGCTGGTCTGCCTCTGGCTAAAAGTAACACAAGACTAGGGCAGATCTGAGCAGGATAGAATGGGTGTGGGGCCACTACCAGAGAGCTGGTCTTGACAATGGAGAAGATACTGCTGAGAATTCCTGAGCAGATTAGCAGCTCTTTCTGCTGCCTCAGGTGAAGGTGAATGTGATGGAGAACCACAGGAAGCAGGATTCGGCGGGATTCTGGGAGAGAAAACACAAAGGTACAGAGGCCCTTCAGAGGAGAACTAGCTACTGCTGGAAGCCAGTGTCATTGTGGGACTTAGATGTCACAAAGCAGTGGGGTTGAGACTGGAGCAAAGGTGGAAGTAATCCCCTTCCCTTACAAGGGTCTAAAAGCCTGTAGACTGGAGATTATAAACCATCCCACAACGTTGTTCTTCCATCTTTCTTTCCTTTGCTCTCATTTTAAGCCCCAGCATCCATGGCATTTTCTGCAGGATAAATGTTAGTAGTCTGCTTCCAACTGGAATCTCCTTAATGAGTAGCCTACAAATTAAAAGCACAGTTTACAGTGAAAACTCCATTTAAATGGCACACTTAGTATGAATTACATTGAGTGCACTTGCAAACTTGATATGGACTACAGATTGTCCTTCTTCACCCCTGTGAACATTTACCTTGCCACAGCCATCAGCCTGCTTCCTTTTCTCCACAGGTATCTTAGATTGCTGCTCAGTGTGTCCACAGCAATGAATGGAACAGAAGCATGACCTTTGTCTTGTCATAAGCCTTTGATAATCAGTCAACATTTATCACCAATTTTACTGCGTACATTCAAATGTTTTTCTTTTCTTTTCTCCCCAAAGTTACCTGAATAGCATTTTCATCAGGAGGTGACTAGATATACAACCATAAATTCAGGAGGGTTCAAGCTCCCTTATTAACTCATTCGGAGACCCCAGGCAGGCTGGCGACTCCTATGGACTTGATTTTCCTCATCTGTAGAATGGGTTGCTAATGGCCTCTTTTAGATTTTCTTCATAGGAGTGGATAGAAGACAAAGTGAAGCACAACTGTGGACATGTTTCTAGTGCCCTATACTCCTCTGTGGTTAGTGACTGTGTGACCCATAGGTCCCATCATTATCTGGCCAGCAGATTATCAGTAACACAAATAAGTCATAGGATTTTGGATTGATTGTTCATATTTGACCACAGTTTAGTGTTCTACATGAAATTCAGAAAGAAAATCTTTTTCAGCCAAAGACAAATTACATGACATAAAGGATCTTGGTCTGCCTTGCCAAATACTTAGAATGTGCTCAAATAGAGTGAAATAACAGCTAGTTTGTGTTTAAAAGGCTGCTTGGATAAAAGAAAAGTTGATACTACATTTTGTAGATCAAAATACCAACCTAAGAGGATTTATAACAACCAATAGCTGCTTGTTATTTATTTATTACTGGAAGCTGCTGAAGAAGAGACCAAACTGGTATGCTGTGAGAATATGTGTTGGTTAAATGACACCACTGGTAAAGAACCTCTCACTTCAGGTAAGATGCTGTGAGGTAGGCATTCAATGAAAGTGAGATGAAAATAGACGTTTGGTAGTGGCTTGTCATCTCAAAATTCAATTACATGATCCAATGCCATACAAAGTTTAAGAAAAATTTTTCTTATGTGATTGTGTACAGCAACGAGTTCATGCAAAGATAGTAGATATAAAGTATGTCAGTGAAAGCAGACTGCTGTTCTGTTTCCTATATATATTCTGAAAGCATTTTCTTCAAGCAATGCACAAAGCTTGCACAAGTGCAATGGCCTCAGTGACAGTGTGTCCAAATCATTGATGAAATCTTCAGTCCAGGTGCTGGAGAAAAGAGAAGCATTTACCATAAACAGTAACTGTTGGAGAAAGAAGACTTTCTTGGTGGCAGCTTGAACATCACCATCAGCAATACCCTACAATGGCAGAGCTAGGTCAAAGAAAACATCTATTTAGTATTGCAAATATGTGTAGCACTAAGCTGAGAAATTATTGTTCTTATACTTTAAAAGTCAAACCTAAAAAATTAATCACCAAAAATTCTAATTATAAAAATTCTAGTAATAATTGTTTTGCTAGCATTTCAGATTTATTTATGTACCACAGAAGTTTATTCTAGGACAGTGATATTCTACTTAAAGCATCAGGCCCATACTGATCTTAACATGTGACCATTGAGTATTTGGTGCTTCTGCAAGGGATGAATCTATAGGTTCTTTCTGAAAGGGAGCCTAGGCTGCTGATGTATTAGTTAGGCTATACTGAACCCTTTGGGAGCATAAAGGGTTCCCTGTCCATTTCTCCCTCTAATCTTTAGCAGTTCCTCCCAAGAGAGAAAAAAGGAATCTACCTGACTGGTGTGACAAGAAAATAAGAAAGTACAGGGTCCTCAGGGCCCTCTTTCAGGGCCTCCCATTTCCTTGGCTTGTGTTTATCCCCTTGGGCTGGACCCTTCTCTTTTGCTCCCCCTCTTATCCCTCTGACTTCCCATTCTCCTTGGGGTGTGGCAGGCTCCATTCTTGGCAGCTGGCTGGAGGTTGCTCTGCAGGCCATCTGCTATAGATTGAATGTTTGTGCCCTCCCTTCCTCAAGTTCATATGTTGAAAGCTAATCCCCACTGTGATAGTATTTGAAGGTGGGACCTTTGGGAGGTGGAGCCCTCATAAATGGGATCAGTGTCCTTTTAAGAGAGATGTCAGAGAGCTCTCTTGCCCCTTCTACCATATAAGGACACAAAGAGAAGATGGCTGTCTATGAATTAGGAAGTGGGCCCTCACCAGACACTGAATCTGCTGGTGTCTTGATCTTAGACTTTCCAGCCTCTAGAACTGTGAGAAATAAATGCTTTTTGTTTATAAGTCACCCAGCCTATGGTATTCTGTTACAGCAGCCTGAATGTACTAAGATACCACCCCACTGGCATGCCCCAGGATGTGGTTACTTAGGAATAAATTGTGAGTGAGACAGTAAGCCTAGGTCTTGGCTGCATTCTCTAACATAGTTTAATTAAAGCTCTGCATTTGAAGGGTCATCGGTTTCTTACATGTCGGTTGATAAACGTGATCCTTTGATTACCACTTGGTTATTACCTTGGAAGGGAGGAAAGGCAAGTCTGACTCTCATCCCAATTTCATTTACCTGAGAAAGAAAATAGACGGCTGTCCACTGTCCTGGCAATGGACTGTAGCTTGACCACATCCATCGACTGCCCGATGTGCACAGTGCTAGGCATGCTCCCCAGCGTCCCTCTCACAAACTCTGCCACCTCTTGCATGGTGAACATTTGCAGCAGTTCATCAAAGATGGTTGGGAAAGAATTAAGGAGTGCAGCCTGTAGAAGCAAGTGAAGCTGTGGTTAGCTAAGAGTTAGGTATGTGCCTATCTTGCATGCTCAGACAATGATACAAGGTGGTAAGAGGTTGAGGAGTCATTATAGCACCCTCCCCGTGGGTGGGCTCTTCCCTGGTCCTTGACTCTACCCATCTCTAGAGCACCTGTGGGACACAGAGCAAAGAGAACCAAAAAGGGAACCAAAATAAGAGTTTACTGGGGCCCAGGCCACTTAAAGCTTTCATAACTTGCCAAGGCATTTCCTGGCAAAGGGATGTAGTGGATTGAATTATGTCCCTCCAACACTTCCTGAAGTTTGAATTGGGTCCCCCAAGTTTTATGTGTTAGAAACTTAGCCCCCACTGTGACTATTAAGGGTAGGAAATCCTATTACGGTAATTGAAAGGTGGAGCCTTGAAGAGGTGATTGGATTGCAGGACCTTGCAGTAGTGAATGGATTAATAATGGTGGTCAGGAGCGTGGTTCTGAAGGCTTTAAAAGAGAGTAAATGAGGGCCGGCCCGGTGGCGCACTGCTACAGTGCGCCGCTTGGGAGTGCGGCAGCGCTCCCGCCGAGGGTTCGGATCCCACATACAGACTGGTTCCCGCTCACTGGCTGAGCGAGGTGCAGGCGCAGCACCGAGGGTTGCGATCCCGTTGCCGGTCCCGGTCCAGTACGGGAGCGACACTGAGGGTTGCGATCCGTTGCCGGACACGAAAAAAGACAAAGGAAAAAAAAAAAATAAAAGAGAGTGAATGAGGTTACTCTCTCTGCTTCCACCATCTTGCAATGTGAGACCCTTGGGTCACTGTCACCACCATCAGACGGACTTTGAAATTCCCGCCCTCAGAAACGGTAAGCAATAAATTTCGTTTTTCTTTATAAATCACCCAGTTCCAGGTATGTTGTTATAAGCAACAGAAACAGACTAAAACAAGGGGTATAAAGAGAAATGTGCTCAATGTGGCTTAAGATCCATAGCTGTTTGCTCATAAAATAAATTTTTTCTTTGTCTCTATGATCAGACTCTTGACTTTCCAACTTTGATCCCAAACTCACGCCAGGAATCTCTCAAAGAAAGTACAGCCAAGCAAGCTGAGTGTCTTTAAGCAACACCAGCTGAACTCTGCTTACAGTCCTGTAGCCAGCAATCCAGATCTGAAAGGTGGACCGTATCCCCAGGATGAAGATGTTTATTTGCAACAATAAAATCTGAAGACTTTGTAAGTTATTTCTTTCATATGTGATGCCTGGTAATCTCAAGTATAAATCCAAAAGGGTGGGGAATGTGTGGATTTAGTCAGCCACGAACTCTTGAGGACTGCTGATGATGCTGGCTTAGAGTTCAGTGGCCTAGACGGCCCAGGGAAGGGGATTGGGAACAAAGGAGAGGGGGAAAGAAAGAGGGGGGGGGGAAGAGAGAGAGAGAGAGAGAGAGAGAGAGAGAGAGAGAGAGTGTGTGTGTGTGTGTGT